>NC_071571.1:62317340-62576507 GCF_024509145.1 Vidua macroura
GAGTTATGCAAAAGCTTTTGAGAAATGAAATGTTGTACAAAGTATATCAATACACAGTTCAAGATGAAAACATAAATAGCAACCAGAAGTGTGATGAAAATAAGAGGGTTCATTGTCATAATTTTTGAAAAACAAACATTTTTCTGGAGTTTAAAAAGAGCCACAATTCAGCTAAGTAATACAGACATACAAGTAACATACGACAAAGAGCTGATCCAGTAACACTGTGGGTAAAAAAAGAGACTGACCCAAACCTTATCCCTTTAGCTAGCTTCTACAAAGCAGAGATATACAAGGATTCCATCAAAGAAAAGTGTATTTTATTTTCTCTCTAGATAATCTTTTTCTCTTTAGAAATTAGCAGATACTTCCCTATTTACATTTAGTTATATGGGGTTGTAAGTTTTTAAGATTTCTCCAGCAAGTCCCTTCAGATGGGTTATTTCTTTCAAGGCAAACTCAATTGCAAACACAAACTGAACATACCATTTCCACCCCACTGGATATTTTTAAAGAGTTTCTCTTTTTATCATCATCAAACTTAAGGACTTTGAAATCCTGATGGAATTAAACTCAAACTCTGAAATACTGCTTTAAGCAACCATTGCAAGGTACTGAAAATGGAAACAATGAAGGATTAAGCCCATTTTAATACCTCTCCAGGCCCTGAAGAAAAGGCATCTCTGCAGCTCTGTGCCACCACTGGGCATTTTTCAGTGAAGAGCACAAGGCTCAGCAGTGTTCATCAGGGCACACAGTGCCCAGTCCGTGCAGTGCTCATCGCCCCTACAATACACCACAGCCACCCGTGGCACGCTCACTTTCAGCACTGTGTCTGTGTGGGCCTAGGCAAGCTGGCAACAGGGAGGAGGGCCAAGGCAGAATGCCTGGGATGAAGGGGAGTCCATCATTCACCCTGCCAGCTATGGGAAAAAAGATGTTGGTGGCCAAGGCATCCCATGCCCTGCGAGGGTTATTTGGGAGCTCGGGCCTCCTGCTGCTGCCCCCAGGGCATGCAGTGCAGGCTGAGGGGTGTTGGGAGTTGGAGCAGGGGAAGAATTTTCCATCAGGCTACAGGGATCCATGCACACATAAACATTATTGTAAATAAGGGGGGGCGGGGACCAACACCAGTGACACCCGGCTGTCTAATTCAGAACATTCAGTAGTTTTTTGTGGGGTTTGCTGTGGCTTTTCTTTTCATGAAACTGACAAAATCTGGCAACAATGCACTGTGTAAAAAAGTGACATTTTGACTCTAAGGAAGGAATTATTTGCAATTTGTTTTGAGCAGAAGCTTAGCTCGTGTCAGATGTGAACCTCCAGACAATCATTAGTTTAAACTGCCTGCTATGTGTTTAAAAATTTCAGTCAATTTAGAGCTGATCTGAATTGCAAATAGGATGGTAATAAGCCATTAGGGAATAACATATCTCTCTCTCACACTTGCAACCCTCTGCTTTAAGGGGCCTTGACTGTATTCAAATATGAAAATGCCACTTCAGTCATGCACATTGACAACAAGCATGGAAGCGTAGTGTCCAGCCTTGTAGAGTGGCACTCAGGAGGAGAAGGCCAGGAATGGCCACAGGAGTGAAGGAACAGGTGTAGCCCCTACAGTGAACAAGAGGCAGCAGTCAGTTTTCCGTAGAACAGACAGTGTGGCTTGCTGATGGCACAGTAAAACACAGGGCTGGCATACGACTAGCACTTGGTTTGGATTTCTGAGGATCTGAGGCATTTCTCATCCTCCATGAAGCCATTTTTGTGAATGAGTGTAGGCCGTGCACCACCTAAGATGTTCTAAAGTTACCTGTATTTCCTCAAAACTGGCTACCTAACAACCTCCAGTGTTCAATGAGTGAAAAGATATATTTTTTTAATTCTTGAGCTTTCAGTTCAAGATAGGGCTCTGCAATACACAAAGCCGTTGATTAAGAAATCTGCATAACTAAAACTGAATAAATATCATACATGACAGCATTTAATAAATAGTACTTTAGTAATTAAATAAATTAATAGTTAATTATTAAAAGTAAATAAATAAATTATCTTTTCTTACCAAAGAACATCTTAAGTCACCTATGTAGGTGTTTCATAGGTAGAAAGACTTTCTTTCACAGCCCTATAGCTACTCTTGTGTAGCTGTTACTTTTTATTTACACTACTTCACAAAATCACATATGAAACTCCTCTATTTTGTGGTTTCTTGAGTCTGCAGCTGAGGCTGGCTCCATGTCCCACAATATCAGCTGATAAGCAAACTACTCTCTACATTCAAGCAGATTCCCATGCAGGGATACTGAAGGGATAAATGCAGATCTGATCTGTGTCTGTAAAAGCTGAATGTTAGTATCTCAGTATCAACCAGACCAGTAGATGTTCCCACACCATATGATATTCTTGCAGCCCTAGAGATAAAGAGGTTCCAAGTGGAATTCTGTGACTCTATTTGCTACCTGAAGCTACATGTCTAAATACATGTCCTGGAGATTTTGTTTCTAGAAAACCTCTCTGTTGAGAGGGGACTAACTTGGCACAACCTGGCACAACAGGCCACAGAGACTGGGCAGAGTCTCTCTCTCTCAGGAAGTCCAGCTGCCAAAAACACTATGGTGTTAGCACACTTGCTGGACTGGATTTCTGCAGACCATGCCTTCATTCTCAGGAGAGCATTAAAGTGGATATTCCACTGATTCCCTTACAGCACATCCACTGAATCCCCTCTGCTTTTCAGAGATAACACCTTAAAATTGATGGCTGCAGGTGAATGTGGATATTACACCGTATCACAGCTTTCCTAGAAGGTTCACGTCAGCTCTCTCCAGCTGGCAATATGCTGGAAAGGGAATTGCTTTCACAGTACCTTTATGGAACTGTCATGCAGTGGAAAGTAAATGGCCATGGACAAATAGGTCAGTGTTAGACTGCTGAGCCAGAGGCTTTAAACAAGTAGGAGGAATCCAAGCAAGGGAAATACAACTCAGGTAAAACTGTGAGTGCAGAAGTTTGATTAACCAGCTTCTCACACAGGACTGAAAAAAGCCTCTCTGTCTGAGCCTCTCTGACTCAAACTGTACCTGCTAGAACACATCTGAAACAACCATAACATGGCCTAATTCTATTGACTGAATATTCTAAAACTTAGTGTGTATCTATATTTATACACATACAGATATACACATGTATAACTGATTGAAAGAAATTCTATTCCACAAATATTATAAACAAAGTCACAAAAAATTTTAATATTTTAAATTTCGTATTAGAAGTCTAAAGCAATATGAAGAAGCTTCTGACAGGGAAAACCTGAGGTTTAAGGTTGAATCACTTCTTCAAGATAGGTTGTCCTGGATTGACTGTATGATGCTTTTATCCCCAATTGTCTGTTCTGCTTATGCTGAATAATAAGTTTTGCACCTTTAAGACTTGTTCTGAGAGTGAAGGGAGCAGAGAAGAAGCTCGTAGTTTGTTTTCAGAAACTGCACTCAATCCTCCACATTCCTGCTCCTGGACTGTGTTGCCCGTGGACGGACAGACAGTGAGACAGAGCTCTGCTTTGCTTTTAGTTCATTTCAGCTAGCCGAGGCAAAGAAGTTGGACTGTAGGGTTTGTTTTTTTTTTTTTTCCTGTTCTTTGGACCTGTTTAAACCTTCTCTGGACTGAACACCCAGAAGAGCAGCAGCCGCTCACACCTGTGACCCACCGGGTCGGGTCTGGGCCGCGGCATTTCCAGCGCTGGAGGGACTGATAGGAGACAGAATGAGCCGAGCTACAGCCCATGGAGGGGAATTTCTGAGTTTGTCTCTTTTTTGGAGTGGCAAGAGGTTTTGTTGTTTAATATTGTTTAGGTTTTCTTATTTAATAAACAGATTTTTTCCACTTTTCTCCAAGGAGGTATTTTTCCCAAACAGGTTTGGGGAGAGGCTGATTGAATCTGCTTTCTAGAGGAATCCTTTTGGGGGTTCTCGCCCAAATTTGCGCTGAACCAGGATATAGGTACACCTAAAAATACTTGAGAATGCAAACGTTGAAGAAAATTCAGCGCCAGCAAAAGACTTCTAAACTCTTTGTTTCCTGGGAACACATTGGACTAGTCATATCCCTGAAAGCCACATGAAGTAAATTAATCCTTTCCAATTATCTTTGCAAGCTATATTTGGGATAACCATTCCCTACTTTCATATGTACACATGTGGAGCTTCCCTTCATTTTAGTGAGATAAACGACATTTCCAATTTGGATCTTTGAAAAGGTCTGACATTCACTATTTATTATTACAGCAAAGATTAAGAACATTCCTACTGAACTCTAATATTTAAAGATTTAATCCTTTCAGAAGTGATATTATGGCACAGGACAATTAATATATTCCCAGAAGTTTATCTTTCAAGGACAAAATTTCCTGTGATAAATACAGGAAAGATTAAAGATGGTATTATGTGTTAATTCAGATGGAAATGGAGTAGTTAAATGTTTCCAAATCTAAACTCCAGCTCATTACAATTTTCCTAGTATTTGCAATGTAATAAAAAAAAAATTAAAATCTAATTTTTCTATTATATTTGGTTTAAGCAAGACAGCGCACATAATGAAATAGTTAATATCTAGCAAAATATTATAAGTTTAAAATGGTATGAAATCCTTTGCTTTGGTGACTTTTAGCAGTTCTGTATTTTAATGTCCTTAGATGAGCTATTCAATATTCACTCCATCAGTTACTCTGGCAAATTGTGTACATGCCAAAGTGCATGTACACGAACTAAAGTGCAAACTAAACTTATTTTAGTTTCTACACACAAATTGTTTAATTGTCATAAATGTCATAAAAGTTATCCGTGAACATACACCTGCATAATGTGGTAGTTCAAAGATATTTAAGGAAACTGTTGAGATTTAGGTATCTTCCTCATTTATATTTGCAAACTAAGTTCCTATGTTGAGTTCTTATCCTTATTTGACATGTGACATAGGCCAAAGATCTGCAGTTGTATTTACTGAACGTAAACCAACACAAACAGTGAAAGGGAAAGATATGAGCAACCAGGGAGATGTGATTTCTTGGACTTTTAAGCATGTGTATGTGTGATAGTCGTATGCTTGGCTATCTAAATATTACTTTTCGCATGACATAATCCTGAGAGCATGTAGTAGAAATTAACCCATATAGTTTATGAATAAATAGTCATGTGAATGGAATCTGAAAGACAAACAATCATCTCTCAGCTGCAACTAAACGTAATCTAAGCACAGAGTAATATTTTGGTTTGGTTAAAAGAAGAATGCTATAGGAGTCACAGGCTCAGACCTGGATTCCTTCCTAGTGTGAATTCCCCTGTTGACCTTAGAGGGAGGGCTACTGTATTATGGCATAAACAATCAATACCATATTTTAATTCCCAAAGAATGCCAATATAAGTGCATGTGTATAAAATATTCATGTGAATAAAAAAATACAGAGGAGAACATCATTGGCAGTGACAGTGACCTGACCTACTTGAAAGCAGAAAGAAGGAAAGTTTTGTTCTTTGAATCCCAAACTGCCCTACTACCAGCTAACTGTGTCACAGGTTTCAGCAGCAGAGTCCAGGCCATAGTTAGCTTAGTAAAAATTGGAGTAAAATAGACATCTCATGGGAAGAAAGCACTTTGCCAGTGCAGGACAGAGTAAAATAGGGATCAGAATTCTTCCCTCTGAGTAGGCAATATTCTGTCTCTCAATAACCTCAATAACCAATAACTTTCAATAAACTCACAATATTATGCACAGATAATATTGTGCAGGTCCCCTGAAGTTTCACAGCAATGTTACAAAGAAATGTGATTTATATGGATCCTAGGACCAGATGCATTGCCTATATGAGGTTCTGCACTGAGATCTTCCTCTGTCTTGATACTCCCCAGACATTAGCATGGGATTCAACTTCCGCCACTCCATTGGGCTGGTGGCAACAAAATTAGCTTGTCACAGAAGATCAGTCTATAAAGGATTTACTGAACCATAGGGCATTCTCTTACATAAAAGCAAACAAAGACAAAAGCAAGTTTAGGTGATATGCAAATCAAGTCTTCAAGACACAGTCATTGTGGGTCATCCACTGCAGATTTCTTTTATATTGAAATACATTTTAATCAAAAATCTCCAGGTTCAAATTGTGAAAATTCAGTTCTTGACTCTAAATTTATCTGTACAGTTGTTAATAGATACAGAAGAGGTTTCTTAATCAGTAGTTCAAATGACAAACACACCTTTTCTGGAAATGTATTTGTGTGAAAATTCTGATATGCACTCATTTCATTAGAAAGGTTTAACAGCCTTTTCCAAACAGAGGACACATAAACAAAAGCACCATTCCCTGAGACTAATTGAAATTCTTCCAGAGAGCAGCAATTCTCACCACAATAGACCCAGAGGGAAAACAGAGAAATTTTGGAGGCAAAGTTCCATCTCTTACACTGTTATTTATTCTGGAGCACCCAACTGCAGTCTATCCAAGCTGCTTCATGGTCCTGTTGTTGAATCCATGCTACACCTGCTGTAGTAGATAGAATCTGCTCCCATAAAGTTGGAGTTGAATGTGGTATTGCCTGCAAGATCTTATCTATAAACACACACTTGTACAAATGAAAGAAATCAAGGCAGCTGCTTCCTACAGCCACCATTCAAATGCAGGAAGGGGAAAATCTGCATAAGGAGTGCCTCCTCTACGTGTATCTACAGAATTCAGTCCTGGCCTTCACTTTCCATCTTCCAAACATGGGTTTTATTCAGAGAATGAAACATGATAGAATGCATGTGGATATGAGACAACATGTGCCTTGAGGCGAGTGACAGAGAGAGGTGAAGGTAAGGACCCCATGTGAAGGTGAAGACAATGATGCACAGTGTAGTTCATCTCACGCAGACACAAGCTGAGAAGTCCTGTTTCTGTGAACACAAAAAATCCTGGACAACCTGATCATCTCATTGAAGAAAAACAGCCCTTTCCCTGATGAATCTGTATAAAATGTTCTATCCTCATTGATATAAAATAGAACATATAGTACAAAATGGACAAAAAGAACCCATGGAAGAACTGTGTTTAAAGTTTAGCAGATCATGCTATGATAATGTATAGAAACAAATGCATATGATCCTGAATCACAATGTTATTAAATTACTTGTCAGGAATAGAATATAGTGTGAAGCAGTAACCTGTTCCTGGATTTCATAGTGGGAAGTGCTGTCCTCTCTGCTTCATTCACTTTCATGTGTGGGTGAGACTTGTTAATCTTTATTATTATTGTTATTTTTCATTTATATTTATGTTCAATTATTCAGCTGACATTTATTTTCATTCTAGTTCATTAATGCACAATATTAATCTGTCTTATTATTGCTGACTTGTTCAAACCTCCAAACTCTCAGTTGTATACAGTTTTTCCCTCAAAGCTATGACGTGATTTGAGAAAGATGGGACATATCTTTTGTAAGACCAGGTCTCATGCCTTAAATACGTACATGTGTGTGTGTGTGTGTGTGTGTGTGTGTGTGTGTGTGTGTGTGTATATGAAGGTAAAAATATATATTTTGTTAAAAAGTTAATATATTTCTTTATAAAAATTATAAAAATCTTTGTATGTATTTCACAGTGAAATACCAAATTATAAATTTTGGATTTTACATTCTGCCAAACAACAGATAGATCAGTCCTAACATGTTAGCATTTACAGTAAAATATATATATTTTTAATACTTCCATCATGCTGTTGTTTAAAAAATTTTAATCAAAATTTAAAAAAAAATCACTATTTATATACTAGAGAGCTACTTTGCTGTTATTCTTTCTGCTTCTTAGTGACTTTGTAAAATTTATCTGTTTAATTCTCAACGAATTTTTATGTATGAAAGAGGACTTTTTATTCAGAGACTGACAGCTCTCTATTATTCCTTTCCCTCCCTTTCTAAAACTGCAACCTGCAAGAAACAAATGTAATTTCTCCCATAACTTAAGAACTGTGCTTTGTTTCTAATATTGAAAGTTGGTGGGAGCTGGGAGTGGTAGGGTTGGGGTTCTTTGATTGTGAGTTTGGTTTGGGTTTTTAAAAAATATTTTAGCAAAATGCAACCTTTTGCAAATAGTGAAAGTCAATTTCCCTACATCTTTAAGGTCCTACAGCATACCACAATGGTTAGAAACCAGCCATTCTGAAGGTGGGTTCTGTCTGACAAATAGAATATATCTAGGAAATGGGGAAATTCTGCTTGAAATACTATGGGCTATTTCCAAGACAACAGCTCTGAGGACAAGATATCCACTGTAGAGGCAATCCACTTGTCCATGTACCTATGTGCCTTATATGACTGTAGAAAATACTATTCCCAGATATTAAGGCTCATTTCATCTTTAATAGCCTGATTAGAACAGGTTAAGAATACGTGCTCAGAGCAGTAGCAGGAAGGATGGCATATCTTCAAAATTCAAGGAGGTAGAGGGTGCAATTACAAAGCAGTCAGTTATCTCACTGCCTGGAGCAGCCAGAGAGGACTGGTGTGAGAAGTACCAAAAAGGATGGGCAAAGTAGTGGGCAAGCAGAAAGCCAAAAATAGACTGGATCCTTCCTGTTGAAAAAAATGAAGAAAGATCACTAGTTCAGTGGTGGTTGTAGATCATGTATTACCAAATGAAAAGAAGATTGTGGCAACAGATATATGTTCTAAGGTTTGACTTTGTACACAGATGTCCATTTTGCTGGCATATAAGCCTAACAGATTCTGTCAGGTGATTTATGCAATGCAGAACACAGAAGCATAACTGCCTGTCTGCTGGTACTAAGTCCATTAACATTTGAATTAGGTATGTCATCTCTATCCAGTATGCATTATTTTACTCATTATTACAGATTTATTCCTTTATCAGATTTTTTGTTAAAATGAGCTTTGCTGAAGACAAAAGACCTGAATAATTTGATATGCAATAAATGTGTCCTTGTAGCCTTATTTCCTTAAACAGAGAAAATAATATGGTTAGATTAGCTCAAATGACAATGCACTGTCTTATGTAAAGTTCACTAGGTTACAAAGGGAAACATTCATGCATCCTCAAACGAAAGGGTTCAAAAAAATGACAGAAGGCATAGTTAATTAGTTGACTGGATTGTTCAATTCTTGCATAAAAGCATGAGCTCTGCTTTAGTGAAGAAGCAAGCACTGACAGAAGTTAATGCCTCGGAGATTCCGCTTTAGACATTTTAGACTTTTGTCAAAATTATAATTGCATTCATATGAGATTTCATATATTTGATTTTGTAGGGGGTTGATCTCATTTTACCTTATAGGATTTTTTTAGCTAGAAAAGATAATTGAATAAGTAGAAAAAACACAAGTGGATGACATGCATCAGGAGCAATTGTGTAGGTGTTGTACAAAACACCTTGCAAAAATGCTACTTGTCTGAAAAGCACTTGTAGTAATACAGTAGGTCAAAAAATGACAAACAGAAAAAGACAGGCAGATGGAAGAACAAAGAAGCAGTGACACAGTTGGCCAGTGTGATAGTCAGCATTCTCAGCACATCCCTTGTCTGACAGCTGTCAAAAATTTATTAAACTTCACAGCAAAAGAGAGTTTTAAAGAGGCATCTCTTAAAAAAAAAAAAAGTGAGGCAACACAAACTAAAAATCTTAAATCTGTGAAACATTTAACTTTATTGCTCTGAAATCCTTTACTTCTAAGGGAATAAAAATAAAGAAAGTTACTTGGTTTTTGGTTGTCTGTATTCCTAGATCCATACCTCAGCAGAAAACACTTCTTATTCATTGATAGACTGTATTGTCTTAATGCAGTCGAAGAAATCCTTATCTTCACTACAAATTCCCTAACCCTCCAGAAAACTGACATGTCATCCAGATAAGAAGAAAGCTCTTTTTCCTCAGAACACATGTTTGCCATCTCCAGGCATGCCAGACATTTGCAGGGTGTCAGCTGTGAAGGAAACATGAATACATTCACATGATCAACAGCTGCACTGTGAAAATGCCTATAGGGATGGGGAAATATTCTAGAACCCTACCCATCAGCTCTACATGCTGTGAAGTGATTAAAAGAATAAGCCTAAGAGTTACCAGGAAATCAGGAATTTTTGAGGGCAGAAAAAAGATAGAAACTGATTTTCTATGACATTGAGAATGGATGAAATTCATTCTTATTCAGGATTTTTGTTCAAGAAAGTATTCCTAACAGCACCTTTTTTTCAAAATAATTCTAAGCAGCAAAAATGAAACTTAAACATTCCAACAATGGAATTATGAGTCATAACATTTTCTGAAAACCTATCAATAACTTCTCAACACATATACAAAATCACATGCAGTTTTTCTAAAGCTTGTGAACACTTTGAGAGCTATTCCTTCATTTACCTGTCCTGTCACAGCATGCTCTTGTAAAAAGTCCCTCTTCAGCTTTTTTTGTAGGCCCATTTCAGGCACTGGGAAGCTGCTATAAGGTCTCCCTGAAGCCTTCTCTTCTCCAGGCTGAACATCCCCAATTTTCTCAGCCTGTCTTCTACAAGAGATGCTCCAGACCTCTGATTATCCTTGTGGCTCTCCTCTGGCCTCATTCCAAGATGTTCTTTGGGGGTCAATGAGATGAACACAGCACTCTGGGTAGGGTCCACAGAGTATTGTGGGAGGATCATGTCCCTTGATCTGCTGGCCATGCTGCTTTTGGTGCAGCGCAGGAGAGTCTTGGCTTTCTGGCCTGGAAGAAAGGTTATCTTGATCTTCTCACCAACCAACACCCCTAAGTCCTTCTCCTCAGGGATGCTCTTAAATCGTTCTCCAACCAGTACTTGCACATGTACTTGGGATTCCCCCAATACAAGGACCTTGCAAACACTTTGAGAGCTATTCCTTGGTCTTGTTGAAATTCATGACGTTTGCAAAGACCCACCTCTTAAAAGCTCACCAAGGTCTCTCTGGATGGCATCCCTGCTCCACAGAATGTCAACAGCTTGGTGTGATCAATACACTTGCAGCAAGAGCATGCACTCAATCTCACCATCCATGTTGCCAACAAAGATGTTACACAGGAGCACAGATACCTTGGGAAGCCTGCTATTGATCTAAATCAGTAATGGGATTCCCTACAGAATAATGGAAAAACTAGGGGAAGGAGACAGAACATAAATTAAGAGAAGTATTCATCCTGCAAGCCACTCTTGTCTCACTAGAATTCAGCATCTTAGATTTATGTTTGCTTTCTCTCACTGGTCTGCCTCATTTCTATTGCTCAGTTTCTGCTATTACCCAGCAGGCTCTTGAAAATAAATTGGCTCACCACATTTAATGATACTTCTCTCTTACAGAAGAGTGGCAGCTTGCTGTGTTGCAAGTCACTGTGCTACAAGCACATGTGTGGTGGAGTCATTTCCCACACCCCACAGGTGTGGGGTGCCATGGGCATTATGATGGGCTCTGCCATCATAATCTTGAGACAGTTGAATAAAATACTAATACCACTAACACCCATGTTCAAAATTTTCCCTGACATTTAAGGGATCCCTGTCTGAAGGCTAATTTTCAGCAGTTTTCCTGAATGGTTGCCCTCCTGCATATCCTTTATAAATCAGTTGTCTAATGTGCAGTTTACCAAGTTGTGTTACACATATCCTCTAGCTGGACCTAAAGCCAGTCCTATACACTGAGCTTCAACAACTGCCATTGAAATGAAACCATTCCCCGTTCAGTCACTCTGCAATATTAATTGGTCAGCCTTTCAGATAATGTCCAGGAATGGCCATCCTGAAATGCATGCATACTTTAATATCTCTGTAAACATATAATAATTAGTGTTTAGACAAATTAATACTAGATGTGTTTATTTGGCAGTATTCCAGTAAAACAAGTGTTCATAATTTTGGTTTTTTTCTCTACTTGTAAAACATTCTGTTATCAACAGGACACATTAAAAATAAGAATTTTCTGGGCTGCAGTTCTTGACTCTGTTGATTAAAGATTCTTTATTTCCTTTCTATTTTTAAGACCCTGACCTGCATATATTCATCTAAGCATATATTAAAGGCAAAAAAATCAGGTTCCACTTGGTATTATTATCTAAGCTGTAGAAACTATTTCCTATCCCAGAATTAACCACTAGACTTGAAAAAGTCATCTACATAATAAAAGCATCTCAGATTATCACAAAAAGATCCTCCATTTCAATTTACCTTGAGAAAAATTGGAAATCACTACAAAAATATTTATCATAGAGAACCACTGATGTAAACCACAAACAAAGAATGCATCCTGCTTCTCACTTACACGAGCCCAGAACTGTTTTTTTCATCATATCTAGCACTATATTTATCTATGCCCTCAACTTTACAGAAAAGCTAGACGTTAAAAAGAAGATATTACCTCTGCCATAAAAAACTTCCAGTCTAAATTGGACACAGGCAAAGCAATGCAGGAAATTTTGGGCCTGAAGGGGAGAAGGAAAGCTTTACACAGGAACTGAAGCATTAGTCTACTCTAAACAACCATCTGGTCCAATGTCATGTTTCTAAAAATGGCAACTGGGAGATGATCAGGAAAAGGCCATTAGAGACAGGCAGCTCACTTATTTTCAGGTTGTCTGGAGGTAAGAGGCTCTGAACATTCTGGAGTGCATAGTGAATGCAACTGTCACATTAAACATTACTGTGGGCCTGTTCTCTACAAACCTGGATACTCTTACTTTAAAATCTTAAACATCAGTTTTCCAAATTTGCCAGCTGCAGTAAATTCCACAACTTTTTCTGTGTCATTGATTTCTTTTTGTTTGCTTTAGATCTTTCTTTGGCTGGAAAAATCAGAAAAAAATATCTGCTGAAAAGGGCTTTAATTTGTGTTGGTAACAATTTAAGAGTCTGAAGAAAAAAAAAAAATAAAAAAGGAGGAACTGTCTACCTGGCAGCAATCGGGAATGGGGAATGAGGTGCAAAAGCAGAAAAAATTATTCCAGAGCACAGTCAGAAAATAATTTGGCTCAATGTCACAAATAGCACAAATTCCTCTTTAGGTTTCTACTAATATGAGTGAAATCTTTGCTAAAAACAGCAACTTACCTTCACTGAGGGGTGTGTAAGAGCATATTTCATTCATTTGACTGAAAGGAAATAAGATCGCCTCATTTCTCTTAAATCTAGTAGCACTGGAAAAGTTTGGTTTTATCTACAGAAGTTAAGGTGCCTGTAGACTTTTCCAAAAATTTCTTATGTGCATTTCTGCCAACTTTTTCTATGAGATCAGCAGCTTCATCATGAAGTCAGTCTGCCTCACAAACTTTGATCAGAGGAATCTTCACCTATTCTCCCAAAGAAAAGGAAATTTGACTGAAGAAACATCCTTTAATTTCAAAACAAAATACTAAATTGAAGCAAAAGTCTACTCAAAACTGTTCACAGAACTTACTTGCTTTTAGAAAACGATGTACAAGAGGGAAGATGAATCAAAGTACAGTAAGGGTTTGGGGTGGATGAGCATTGTTGCTGAGGAAACAGTGATGCTCTGTCAGTCTAATCATTGTCAATTGTTCTACGTATGGAGATGGGTAAAGAGAAAAGCATTTATGTAGGTCTGGAGAGAATACTGAATGTAGAATTTTATATGGGAAGTATAGAGCGATAAGTCCAGAAATAAAATTTAATACCTCTTATATGTCAAGGCAGATTAATTTCAAGTAGGGAAAAAAGTGCACAATTTTATGAGATCTACTGGAAACACCAATTTCCCCCCCTTATATTTCCTCCCCCTCTGATTTTTTTTAACAAATTCATCGTAAAAAGGGTAGGTGAATGATGGAGTGCACTTGGAATTCGACCTTAAAATCAAATAATTAACCCTGGCATCTTCAGCTCTTAAAAATTATTCATTATATTTTTAACAGATGTTTTAGTTATTTTCATTGTTACAATGCAGTAGTTTTTAATCAGATTTACATAATTAAATGCTCTCTTTCTGACACAGACTGCATATCTATCACAACCTCATTTAAGCCACATAGCATGAGCGGTCAGGAACAGTTTCCACATACCTAGGAACCAATTCTCAAAATTCCCTCTGCTGTTTACATTGTGTTACTAGGAAAAAGTATTATTCTGAACATTCATTTAAATCCTTAGTCAGGGAAGTAAACATTTTCCGTAGTTGTGTCCTTCATATTTCCTTCTGGATCTGTTACTTGTCCTTGTAAATATTATGCACACAAGTGGTTTTTTGTTCCTTCTCCCTTGCAGTACATTGTGCTCTGGATTTTACAGCTGCACTGATGCCCAGATGGATGCAGTTCTTCTACCCCTACATGTAACATCAAATCTGAATTCTTTTGTGATCAATGAAATGCTGATTTGTCTTACCTGTGTTGATCAGCATTTGTGGCTGTGCAAAGCCTCACTAAACACAGAGGAGCTCTCTCTACCAGCCAAGTTTGTTCTAGACCAAACTCCTAAACCAACTTTGAAGAAAAGAGAGATAGATAGAGATAGAGATGCATACACATACATGTACATCAACATGTATATGAGTCTTTTCAGTTAGATTATTAATTGCAGGATTCTGTATTACTTCTAAGTGGACTGTTTTGGCTCTGAATCTCAAGAAATCTAATTTATCTTCATATTTAAACCCTCTTTTTTTCCTCAGCATAAAGGATTGAGAACATTCTCTTTTACTTATAAGATTTTGTTATGCAATATCTTAAAATTAACTGGCCCTTGTGGTTCTGGTAAAAAAGCGCACAAAATTCTGCCTAATTAATATGTATGTCCTGATGGAAATCTTTTGGAGTGTATGGGGAATGGGTAGTGTTCCATGCAAATATAGGATTGAAGGATCATTAACTACTATTAATGATATAGTAATCAAAGAGGATGAGAATTAGTATCTGTACTGGTTTGCGGTACATAAGAAAGCAAGATCTCCCATTAACTCACTTTAGAATGTTAAAAACAAAAAAATAAACCCTTTTTTTTGCCCTAGATCTGAGGTGAAAATAGACTTACTGCTGCAAATATAAGCCCTCTTCAGACATGTAGGAACTGTTAAATATCCTCAAGAGGAAGTAGTGGGAGTTTTTTATGGCTTTTTTTAATATATATATAATTATAATATATATATAAATATAATCCTGGTTTTACTTTTCTGATTCTCTCAAGCCTTACTAAAACTTTACTATGATAAAAAGGAGGACTGTTGAAGCAGGACACATGCTTTTTGCATGTTCAGAGGTGGTATCTGTTTCTGCATTTGGAATCACTGCTCTCACTGTACCAGTTTTTATTGCCACATTTACAGGGTATTCCAATAAGGAAAGGGTGGATGGAGGTAGGTGCTTCAGTAAGGACAACAAAAGGCAGCCTTATAAAGCAGCATGTATGCTAAGATCCTCTGAGGAGAATTAGGCATTAAAACCAGAAAACGAAAATACCCTCCAGCCCTTCAGACAGAGCAATGAAAACAAACCACTTTTCCTTCACTCAAATATTTAAAATATTAAAACTTTGAAAGTTCTCCAAATGGAATCCAATTATGCTCACAACCAGAGGCTAATTTCTCTGATCCACTGATGCTCAGGAGCTATCTGAACGGTTTTGCACTCTAAAATCTAGGGCAGCTGACAGTCAACAGATCTCCTTTGCTGAGAGGATTTTCTGTTAATTTTGTCCAGCTTCTGGTTTCCAGTGCCAGTCAATTTTTTCCAAGTAAACTCATCCATTAATTCATGTAAAGACTCAAAGCCCTCAGGCACTGATGGATCTATTTTTAGTCTTTTAGATACAGTCCTAACTCAGTGAAAAGATAGGCATTTTTATGCAATATAGTAATTATTTATAAAATCTTAAATTAATGCAACAATTCAAGCACCTTAAAATGTCGAGATGCTATCTCTGAAAGTATTTAGCCTAAATGATCAAAACCTGAGAGCAGGAGTTAGAAAAAGGATATTAAAAAATCTGGTCTTTACAAAACAATCCCAAGCAGAAACTCTGTCTATCCTTGTCTCAGTGACAATCTAGGGCAAAAAGTCAATATACAGTCCTTGGAAGGCCAGATGGATGGTGGAGAGGGAAAAGGAAGAAAGAAAGAAAGAATGAAGGCAAGAAATGAAAGTAATTTAATCCCTGAGCCATCAAAGTGTTTTTGGTGCATGTGTAACTTTAGGAACCTGAATAGCTCACTGAGGGATAACACGCTGGTGAGTGTTTGCTGGCTATACCTGAAGTCATCAGGCAATCTTCATACTCTACTAGTATTGTGTTGGCCACAAATGCCTTGTGCAAGTGTGCTTTTGCTACAGTAGACACACTCTTCTGACAAAATAAGCTTGAGATCAAGTTAGTACTGTAAGTACTGTAAGGTGAGTAAAAGTGTACGATGCCAGTCAACAAGGAATGGATCAAAATGCTATTCTTTTGCCAAAAGACAGACCAGGCAGTGTGTCTGTCATGTTCTGCCAGTCTTTTTTCTTTTTATAAATAAATGTTATTTGTTGCTGGAAATAGTCTCATTTAAGTTAAGCAATTTCAAATGCCATAACTTCACAATCTTATCTCTACCACTTACATTATGCCCTAATTTCCTCAAAACTTGAAAAGTCAGTGATAATATTTAAACCATCTCTTGCAAGCTGTATGCGAACACAGCGCAGCAGTTCTGACTATTAAGGATCTGCTTGCTATTGTATAATCTCTCTGTATTTGGTCTCACTTGTGAAAAACTGAAGCATTCAAATGACTGAACTGTGACTATTGAGATAATGCCCATTATGGCAAGGATCTAGGTCACTGGTATTAGAGCTGAGTCATGTCACCAGTAATAAAAACACTGATGCTTTTTGGGGTAAAAAAGCAGCTGTGGTTTCTCCTCTAACTAAGTTTTAAGGCCTGTAAGCAGGAAAGGAAGATATAAACATGTTACACTTCTCCATGAAACAGCTATCAGGCAATGCATAGTGTTTGTTGTGAAAGTCATATGGTTCTTTGTCTGGGGAAAATAGTACATTGACAAAAGCAACACAATAACTTCAGAATAGATTCTTAGGGTAATTAATAAGACATGTCAATTAAACTCCTATGTATATACTAGACTTTGAATAAAAATATCTTCATTTCATTGGTTTGGAAGTTTCCTCAATTTTTTAAGATCACTCATTCATTTGTAGCAAATTATTTTGCTACTCTTTCATTTAATATGGTTCTTTTTTCTTACTTTTTTTAAAAATTTTGCTCATTCGAATAGCCCCAGCTTGACACCACACTGAAATAGATTTCTGCTATGGTTTAGAAAGTGGGCAGAACACATTCAGCTGGTCAAGAATTAATTCAGAGTTGGTGACCAGTATGCAGTTCTACACAAAACATAAAATTTGCACATTCTTAGGCATCACAGCCCAGAGCCCAGACTTCTAGAATGAGATCTAATATTCCAAAATTTTCCCTAAGCAAAATAAATGTCTTTTTTTTTACCTCTCATTAAGAGGTCATGCATTATATTTCCCTGAGTTCTAAGGGGACCCATGTCAAATTTGTGTTATTTTTCTTGGGTTTTCTTGTTTATACTAAGAGAAAAGCATAACCTCTTTCTATGATAAAAACACACTGCTAAGATTATAAACACAGACAAGGGAAACAGTGTACTTGTCATGGATAATACAACCAAATATAATTCAGAAATAGTACAATTATCCCATGGTGCGTACATCAAAATACATCAAAGTTTCAGTATCTTCTGTGTCCAGGAAGTTTATTTAAAAAGCTTGCAACTAATATTTTAGGTGGAAGAGAGACTTGACCTGCCTTTTCAGGTCAAGAGGAAGACACCATTCTGAATTACAGTGTGGCTCAATGTTATGTTAGATTTTTTTATATATATTTTCAGGTGACACATTTCAAATTGATCTTTTAAGAATACCAAAGTCAGATCTAGTTTTAAGAGAATCAAGTGTAAGCAGCTTCACAGTTACTATTGGCTTGATACTTAAACTTCTGAGTTACCTGATTTTTTTAATAGATGTACTAAACACATCAAAAACAAATAGGAAATTGAAATCCAAGCTTTTATCTTCTTACAATCCCTGTCACTGCACACACTGACAGAGTGCAGTAATGGTGAAAAAACTTTGCAGGGTCACACAGATAAGATTATATTAGTGAAGAGAAGCTGAAGAAACTTTTTGATCCTCAAAAAAACTACTCAGTAATTTATGAAGACTTTTCCTTATATTTCCCTATGGATGGTTAATGCATTACTGAATACCTGCACAAACTGCTTCCAGCTAAGTGGACAATATTAGGAAAATTTCTTCAGTGATATCTTTATCCACACTACACTCATTCTTAAAGACTAAAAAAAAAAATGTTCTCATGAAGTTTTAAAAAATCCAAAACACACTCAGCACTGACTGCCAGTTGCACATACTCCTGCAACAGGACAATGACCACAGTAAGAAACTCATCCTTTTTTCATTACACAAGAGTTTCATTCTTCATTTAGTACATGAAAATGCAGGGATTTATTTTCATCATCATTTCCCTATATATTTTAGCTTTGCCAAAGTCAGCTTGAGTATGCATTCTGAGTGGCCCCAGATTTGTCCTGGAGGTAAAACAGAACTCAGCAGGCCAGTCATTGCAAAGCAGTGGACATCAGTGAGTCAAATGAAGTTCTGACATAACCTGGCTAGCTAGGGTCCAGCAGGGAAGCCTTTGCCCAACAGGTTGCAGGAATGGAGGCAGCATGCATAAGAGAGAACATACAGAAGGCTGCTAAAGCAGGTTGTTCAGGGATGGAGTTCAGAAGGATGAACTCTTGGAGTTCTTGGAGTGCAGAGGCAGCTCCAAGAACTGACAAATAAGAGTGTCAAATGTATATGTGCAAGTATTTGTCTTGAGTTGGAGAATTGGACCTGAACAATTAATGTGCTGTGTGTACATACATTTATCTGAAAAACCCTCTTAATCCCTTTTTAATCTTCAGCATGACAGAAGTTTTCAGCATAGCACTCCATGAAATGATGGGTAATGAAGAGCAATGCTTCAGATAGTCAGGGGAAAACCCTTGGAACCCCTGGAACCCCAAAAACTTCTTCAGCTAGACAAGTCATACTAAAGCAAAAATTTACATCAGCTACAAGCAGCAGAGAAATTTGCTGGAATAACTTATTTCCCTTAACCCAGATGCTTCTAGTTCCCACTTTTACATTCAGTGACCTGCCTCAGAGAAGGATCCCTAGCCAATATTAATCAGCAGACAGTCAGTGAAGTTCATGGCTATGTGTCACCCTGATGACCCAACACGGTACAGCCACAGAAACTCAGGCAAATGACTGCTTTCCAGGCAAATTTATCTGAATCATTCTTCTGAACTCTTTCTTTAACTTAAAGTCCTGAAACATTAAAGAACAGAATGCATCAACTTAATTGGAAACAGTTTTGCCACAATACATCCTGCATCTGTTCAAGGACTTAGAGAGAGGAAAAGCCCATGCTTTGAAGCACTGTGACAACTTAAGATAAATTTCAGCATTACTTTTCTAACAGAATATAACTGAAAACATACTTCAACACAGATTCTAATGTAACTCTGGTTAGAGATGTGCTCAACCCACAAGTTTCAATCTCAACATTCCCAAGTCTTGAAGAAATCTTGACTCAGACACAAATTTCCTTCTCTAACAGTCTTTAATACTACTGAATTTGGCTCATTACTTATTAAAAATCAAAATGGCTGCTTCTACCACCATTTATGTGCCTCTTTTCATCACACTAATGCCTAAAGTCCCTATTTCTTTCAATCCTCCTCAAAGATTTGGGTGAAATACCTGTACATTATAGAAGGTAATCCCTCTCCCCAGTGCTTCAGTGTCTAAAGAGACAAAACTGGCAGGCAGTAAGATAAAGAAAGCATTGTTATCTCCATTTTCAGCTGGGAAACCAGGCCTTAAAATGACTAAGTCAGAATCCTGAGGGAGGTCAAGGATCAGATTCTCAAATGCTCAATAACCAGCATCAGAGCCAGAGTTTCATAGGAAAAAGACAGAAGAAAAAAAGAAAGGAGGGAGAGTGGGGGGAGGGGGGGGAAGAGGGAAAGAGAAAAGAAACAAGGAGAAAAAAGTGTCCAAACTCTATAGTTCCTACTTTTATTGCACATTTTCAAAGGATCTCTTTGGAACATCTTGGAGATCTGTCCACTTGGGTACCCATTTGAGTGCTGCAATGGGAAAGTATCTCCCTAGGAAATCTCTCTCTCCAGTTTGGGTGCTACTCCCATTTTGAAGTGTGGCAGCAAGTAAGTCGCCCAAGGCAACAAAGGAAATCTCTTTCAGAGCCAGAAATTTGAATCAGCAACTCCTGTGCCCTAACCACAAGTCTATCCTTCCTCTCACTAACAATACAGTGTATTTCTTTGTTAAGTTGTTTTCTAGTTAAATATAATATAATGGGCCTTTTTCTTTATTCATCCACAATGGTAACATGACATGAGATTGGCACTTGTCATTCACAGCAAATGCTCTTTTTCTACTTGCCCCCCAAAACACAAACACACTTAGCAGATTTCTATCTTCAGATGACACTCTTGTACTTTAAAGCTTTTTTTTTTCCAGCAGTACTCACATAGTAAATTGCCCTTTATTAATATTTTTCAGGATGTGAGAGGCTGACAAGTTGCAGATCTCAGCTACAAAGAATTAATCCCCTTTGCCATGTAACCTCCTGGAAGGGAAAAAACCTTTCTGGTCAAGAAAATCAAGATAACACCAGCTTCTTCATATAATATCCTTTAGCAGCAGCTGCTGCTACTAAGGGAATCCTAAATACTTCAATAATAGGTCAGTCACCACTGGCTACCACTTTACATGTGAGTAGCCTTAAGTATCTGTGCAAGATGTGTAGGGCACCAAGAGGAAAACCCGAGCAAAACACCATGTTTTCTTTTGCTTCTTTTTCTACTTTATTTAGAAGGATACATGTAATACTCACCAATTCAAGCTCTGGAGACTACAGGGGGATGTCATTGTGCAAACCAAGAAAATTACAGATATTCACTATATCTATGCAGAGAAATGAATGCATGTGAGACGTGTCTAATGTACAGAACTCCATTCATCTCTGAGTTACTATTTTTGTATTTGTCTCATTTGAGATTTTTTTTTAAATTCAGTTTCTTCAAACCCCGCCCTCTTCTACATGACCTTTTTGATCAATAGTCCTTTATTGTGCTGTGAGGCCTTGGCAGCAAAGGACAGAATGAATACAGCTAATTCTTATCTAATGTTTACCTTCAAACTCTTTGGATCTTGGCACAGGTTTGAGACATTTGTTTTACTTAGGTTTTATAACTCTAAATGCAGAATATTGCTTGAGAATGTGGTATCTTCTAGAGATCCCAGATCTCATCTGACCTTTCCCTCTGTTCTTGTAATTGTTCCTATCTCTAGCCCACTTTCACCTTTCTTCTTCACCACCTCAGAAATTAGTGGATTACCTCAGCCCCTCTGATACATCTTTTGGCAAGTCAATGAAAGTCAGGTTGCCAACTATTTTTATGTGGAAAACAGGCCTCTCCCAGTCTTTTTAAAGGTTTTTTTTATTGGTAAAAGGACTCAAAAAGTCTCTTTGTCAGATTATACAGTTGCCCGCCATTTTAAAATCCAACCCCAACTGGTTTTAGTAATTACACTGTCTTCTCGCAAGAGTTTCACTGACAAAAATTTGTGGCTGATTTTCAAATGACAAATCAATGTGACACTTTCTATTCTTTTTTCACCCTAAAGAAAGCCTGCTATCCTATATGTGAAGATCTATTATTGTTTCAGACACTACAGCATAACAGTATATCCATGGCAGCTCCTAGAACAAAACAATCAGACATATGGGACTCTCTCCCTTTCCCAGCAGCTTTACCTCAACAAGTACTGCATTTAAGCAAATAGCCTAAAGCACAACCCATACCCCAGTGAGAGACAACTATTTAAAAACTTTAGGGCTGTATAATTGACCACAGAAAGGGCAAAAGGATCAAAAATGAGCCTAATGTTAAAACTGCAGATGCAAAACAAATTAATATTCCCACAGAGGGAAAGACAGATCTGTCAGACTGCCCAAACCTCTGCAGAAGGTTTGGCTACTGGAGCAGCAGGGAGACAGCCTGGGACCAGGCATAAATATTCTGGCCCTTGGAGTTAGACATATGTGCACTTTAGAAGGTTGCTGGAAGTGGGAAATCCTTGGGCCAAGCATTTCTGTTACCAACAAAGTCTGTCCTTTTGCAAATAGTAATTTACTGTTTTCTCTGAAGCTTTCAATGGATTTGAAGTTTCTCTTGGTGTACTTCAGAGGTGCAAAGCTAAGATGAAAAAAACATTTTGTGTTGCTTTGGTTTTGTTAAGATTTTTTGTTTGGTTTGGCTTTTAATTAGCGTGCATTCATGTAATGCAAAGTTAGAGCTGATCATTTAATTTACCTCAAAATGCACTGTGAAATTGTTTGAGATCTTAAACAAAAATTTAAAAATTAACTCAGCCATGCCCTTTTCCCCCTATCTAACAGCAGCTGCTGAAAAGCTGCAAGTTGCCAACCACTAAAATGCTATATAAAATGCTCTAAAATAAATAAAAAAATGATATCCAAGTAGATATAATCAAGTGAAACTTTCAGATTCACAATGTGCAGTAACACATTAGTGAGTGACTGATCTACTGCTTATGAAAAGAGAAAAAATATAAGAAAAAGTCTTTTCACAGTTCAATAGAAAGTTACAATATTTGAGAAATTAATAAGAAGTCATGTAATGGCTTTGCAGCTTTTGAACTTTCACATGTTTCAGATTTTTCTAATGCTTGTGTGGATTAAAGAGATTCACATCTCAATGGCTGGGGCACCTCGCATTTTTTCTGGATCAGGTTTAATGAGTTCCACACTGTAGAAAGTTCACTTTGTATGAACACACCTTGAATTTAAGGAATTTTTCATACTTAGATACATGTTTTCCAATATATTTCTTATAATGTTAGCCCTGTCAAAGGGCACAGTGGCTCAATCATAAGAGTGAGCAACACCATCAATTTCACACATCAATACACTGGGGCTTTTCAGTTTTTACATTTTTCTTACCAGACCCCAAAAATAAATTAAGGAGGGAGTGGGATGTAAGGAAAAAATAAAATAGAAGTCTACCATGTTTTTTTTGCTTCTGTGTATTATCTCAATGTGGACCCTAAAATAAAAGGGAGAACTAGTTATTTCAGTAATGTGCAAAGTTCTTGGTTTTAAAGCTGCAACTACACCCTTTTCATCTCTTTAAAAGACATTTCAAAGCAGGATTGTGGGACCCAAAGAGACAGAAGAGTCTCTGATGTCCATCCAGCTCACAGAGAAAAAAACCTTGCATTTTCTACCCTTTGACATAGGATTAAGGAGTGACAAAAATCCATTTCATCCTTTCTAAGAAAGTGCATATGTGAGGGCTTGCATTATATTATAAACTAGTGGCTATCAGGAAGGCATAGGTACCATCTAGAATCCAGCAATAATCACAGACCTCACAAATCATCATGGATGTTAAGTCCTTATGGCTCAATGACAAGATGAACTGAATGTTTAAAAATATTTGCATGCAGTAGATGTGACAGCCTAAGATGTAAACTCTGAAGGGCCTGTGCAAAACCGAATCTGGTGGATGAAAAGAGGAATGCTTTTTCCTGGTTGTAAACCCATGGAGTAAGAAAATTTCAGAGCTTTTATAACCTAATTTATTGGCTTCCATCATTATGCAGCACAGGAATACAGCCAAAACTTCTGACTGCCAAGCATTTCTTCTAACATGCTCTGCAACAGAGATGTCCAATTCATCCAGAAATCTTCAACTATGCAGGAATGCTGTTCCAAAATCCTGGCTGCCTTCTGAATTTGTTTGAATGTTTCAAATTCCTGTTATAGTCCATACTAGTATGAGACATCCAGGACTACCTAATATTAACAAGAAGCCAAGATTTATGGGGGAGAGCTGATTTAAATAAAGGGCATTACGCTCTTTACAGTTGCCAAATAGCTGAAAACAGCATCAGTTGGGCTGAGCAAAGAAAGGAACCAAATGCTGGCAGTACTTGAAACTTTAGAGACTCCCTTTGAAGTGGGAGTACCCCAGTTAACCCAGCTCTCCAATGTTCCACCAGGACCAGGATTTCACTTAGCCTTATAGTCCTGATTTCAGATGATGTGCTGTTTGAAAACACACAACCAAGTTGATCTGCACAGCATTAGCACCCTGTCCTGCTTCTTAGAAATTCATCATAACATGGATACCTGGTTTGTGAAATCAAACATATCTGTTCATTTGGGTTCCTTGGCCTGCCATTCACTTGCTTCTAAAAGAAATAGGATTACTCTCATAAAACAAGGGAAAGAAAAAATTTCAGAGGAATGGAATCAGATTTAATATTTAACATTCAGCTAAACTCATATCAAATGCGAACAGATAATGCAAATGCAGGCACCAGAGGAGGTTATTTTTAACATTTGCAAGTAATTCTTCACAATCACAAACATCACAAAAATCTTGATGAGTATCATTCCAAGGAGCCAAAGTCAAATTTTAAGGCAAGTGTGTGATTCCGTGGCTTTTAACATGATGGAAAGAAGATCTACAGGCTGTGACACAGCAAATAGGGCACTGAAGTGTGCTGGAAGTTCTGCTTCTTTATAAAAGGGATATATTCAGAAAACTCACAGAGGCACATAATCTTACCTGCCATTTCAAGGTGAAGAAAGAAAGACTGGAACTTGTGATCTCATCTGCAGTTGTAAGCAATTGTAGGTTTTAGTTTTAAAGGAGTAATATGAAGAGATGCTGGAGATGACACACCAACAAATATAGTTCAGTTAACACAGTGTATGCGTGTGTTAGCAGGAATTGCAGCTGAGATCTGTAATACACTGCCATCTGTAGAGGTCATGAGCAGGAGATTTACATCAAGATTCTCCAGGCATTTGTTTCAATCATAACCCTTCCAAGTCTGCAGCACCATGCACCACCTCCTCCATCCTGAATATTTTCTGCAGATAAAATACTGCACAAAAATCTTTCTCCAATGTCCTCTACTAACTGCCATTATTTCAAATGTCTCCATCTTTGAAGTATCAAAAACATTTTGACCTCAAAGGAGCCTAATTACTGTGTCTGTATATTATGAAGAAAAACATGACAAACCCAGACATAACTGACATAACTGTGGTATACCTGCCTCCATATAATAATTTCTTTGAATATTGCTGTGAGTACTGTTTATGCAAACTAAGGTGCCAAAAAAAAAAAAAAAGATAAATGAATTCACTGTTAACCTTAATGATGATAACAGCACAAGTGGCTAGAGAGCTAGAAAGCATTTCTTGTTTGAAATTGTTGTGTTCTGCCTCCCTCGACATTTCTAAGACCCCTAGCTTTGTAGGTAAAGACACCAGCCATCTCATTACCCACGTTTCTGCAGCCTGTTAAGAGACCAGGTTCTCCTTGGCATATTTGTTTTGTTCACTGCCTGTTCCCTTTCATTAAAAACTAAAGACATCTTATGATGAAAGCAGGAGTATTCAGAAAAACATAATTATTGAGACTCACTGCAATCCTACCTTACTAGCTCAGGAGGGAAGTGATATTTCCCCACATTTTCTCCTACTCAAGAGCAAATTTATAGTAAACTGCTCAACAAAAAAGTAACCTCTCAAAAATTTTTCAGAGGAACAGAGGGGGGAAAAATGTAGAAACAGAAACACCAGACTTTGGAGAAAGAGCATTGAAAAAAGACATATTCAGGGGAAAATACAAGAGATGAAAGCCTGGCCCAACTGAATTCCAGAATAAAACAGCTATTGGTTTCAACAGGATCACGATCTCTGTCAAGATCTGAGTCTGGATTCACTTTTGAAATAGGTGGCCTAAGAGCAGGAGGGAAGAATTAGAAATAATTTAAAATATCTCTCTCTGTCTTAAACAGCCCATCATTCTACATGTCTACAAAAGGCACAAGTAGTTATGAAATACAGCTATCTAGGTACACCCCATTTTTCACCACACTACCCTTCTTGCTACCATTCTATCACACATAAACATGATTGTTCTATTTTTCTTTTGTCTTTGCTGGTTCTGAATGGGATGATATCATTAACACAATGGCTGGTGCTACACACCAGAACTGCCTACATTTCATCTCAAGCCACTTTTCATCATAGATAAAAGCGCATCATATATCTAGAGGCACAGGCTTTGATGCTACACTGAGACAACTGTGATTACATGCTATATGCTACAGTGTTGTGTTTGTGTAAGTTATGCTTGTGTCTTGTATACACCCCCACCCCCATGTGTGCAGCAATTTTGAGAGCACAGGCACATACATGCATGGATACAGGAAGAGCAGGAATGTGGGAGCCACAATAATGCTGCTCCTGGCTGTTACAGGAGCATTTATTACAGAATTTGTTTCCATGTTAATGGATCACAGAAAAAAAAATCTTATAAGGATTATTTTATTTTGTTAAACATTTGTATTCCCTACTGAATTGCAATAAAAGGAATGTGCTAATTGCCAGTCTTTTAAGAAATATGAGACAATTCCTTGTACTTTTGGTTTGAAATTGGAACTGAAACACATTTACTACAGAAGAACTGATCTGTATGGCCCTGCAGGGGGTGAAGGCTGGGAGTCAACTCACTCCTTGCGGCATGGGAATCTAGATGAGTTGCTCTATATCCTGTATCCTCTGATCATTTTCAGAAAAACAGAAAGTTGCCATAAAATCACAAAATGCTCAGCAAATCCATGACTGGCCAAGACTTTGATGTCAGGAATACGCTAATCAGTACAGCCACCTCAGCTGCAAATGGAGGCAGGATTCTGGGTATTTTGATAGAAAAAAAAAAATTATTGCCTACATATTGCTCCCAGTAAATCAGCATTCACTTAGTCACCCAAGAGCATGAAACTCAGCATAATAGATCTTTCTTATCTCACAGGAGAGGTCACAGCACAAGAATGTTGAAAAATATAACGCAATCTTTTGTAGGTAAGAAACTTCTACATAGGAGGTGTAAGTTGTAGCAAGAATAGAAACCTCAGAGGAGATCATCAAAAAGTGATTAATATGGGTTTTTCAAAAGACTGTGCACATTTGACAATATTTTCAACACGGACATGTATTTCAAACTCCTTTGGCATCCTGCTTCCTATGCAGTATATACACACACAGAGCTCAGATTTTCGGTTTGTTTCATTAACTCCGTATTTCTGCTACTCATAATTACCCAAAGTATTATGATCACATCATTCACATATTCAATTGTTTGGAAAAAATTTCATTGAAGAGACTTCCAGCAGGGCAACTTTACATTTAATACAATTTCTGGCACACTACATTTTTTATATTTAATATGTCAACTTGATGGTTTGTTAAACTGTCTGATTTGATGTTTGTTATAAACAATCAGTGTGTTGAAATCTAGATAAACAGCAAGGACACAGCTCTTTTCCAAGAGTATATGCTGTATCTTGTTTGTTGCTTTTCTTTGAACTCCCTCTTTTCTAGCACGAATATACCAAACACTCAAATTCTTTCTTCTAGAAAATGGGGTACTGCATTAATATGGTATCACATGCTTATTTTGATTTGCTGAAGCCCAAGTCAGCCCAAGTTTCATCCAGGTGAACTGGATGAAACTACGACTGGCTACAACCAACAAGGGCAGGAACCTCAAGAGACAGCTGTAGACAAAGGCTGTCTGTTGCCTGGCATCCTGCAGCATCCTACAGGAAAGTGGAGCAGGTCATCAGATTTTGATTAAGAGAATATTGCTGAGGGAAGTGGGACCACAACTTTCTGGAGTAACCTTCAAAGACAGACAAGGCAAATACAATTATTGGGCATCAAATTGTGCCCCTCCTCACTTTCACTTCTCTAAAAATCTGTCACTTCATGAGACTGTCAGGAAGGAGCAGAGAAGGAAGTGGTGTGAGTTTCAGTAATGAATCAATGCCAGGAAAAAGACATAGGAAATTCAACTCTGTAGTAACTGAATGCTTTGCCTCAGCCACAAAATGTATTCAAATTCATGTCTCCATTTCTGGTTTCATATTTTTTATATCTTCCCAATAAATTCCAGGGGCCAAGGCAGGACAGCTCTGGGTCCAGGGAAGCAGCTAGTTGTCCAGGGAGATGCACAGGCAGCTCACACTCCTCTAAAAGGTACCTCAGATGTGCAAGCTGTTCACACCCCTCTAAAAGGTATCTCATTCATCCAAATATTTGAAATTAAACTGTTTCAGACAAAAATGAGTTCACTACTTTTCAGCACTGAGTCCCATTTTTTATTTTGCAATTCCAAAGGCATGTGGGTCCTTCTCTCCCATCCCCCATTGTCTCATATTTTGAAAATTCCCACTTCTTTGAGTGTGATGTCATGATGCATTGCCATGAATATTTAACTTAAAATTATAAGTACTAAATTGGAACTTCTCTGAATGGTAAAAGATCACACAGGGGGAAATAGCGGTTTAAACAAAGATCTTCTATAATTAGTGATAATAACAAAGGAAATATTCATGATTACATCAAAGGATTCTTCACTGAGTATTGTTTTTATTTGCTTCCTAAGGGAGCACAGAGTTCTCTGAAAAGATAACACTGTTTTAGGCAGATGTAGATAAATAAAAGACGGCTGTCTAGAGATTCCAGCTTCAAACCAGGGCCTGAAAAGTACTCTGAAATCCAGAAGAGTTCTTTAATTGATCTGATTACATGTCAGGCATCAGCACTCTGCTAGGTATGCAGTGCTGATAAGCCTGCAGTATGTAAACACCTTCTCATATGAACACGATGCACAACACTGCAGCTGCCCTGGGCATCTGTCTCCACATACATAAGGCATAGCCTGGGGATTAATTTCATCCACTAGCATAAATAGGACTAATTTTTTTGGAGTAGAGATAGCTAAAAATAGCTAAGAGTAATTGTTATGCAATAAAACCTGGTATATGTTTCCCCTTTCCAGATAAAAGAATCTGACATGGCTTCAAATAAAAAGAGGTGGCAGCCTGACCAGAACACAAAATATATTCATTTCATTCCCTTCCAGAGAGGCAGCATTTTAATCTTCCATACATTAAAGATGCATGCCCACTATCATATCATTTCAATGGCCTAAGTATTAAATTATGACCTCACAACACTTCTGCCCTCCTCTGGAAAAAAAAAAAAAATAGGTCAAAAATAAATGGAAACAAACTGTTTTCTGCTCCTTTTTATGCATTTGACAGAGAGAAAAAAAAAAAAAAATGAGGGAGATAAATCTGCATAATACTGAACCGAATCTCTTTAATTCCAGTCAGCTTTTATCATTCAATCACTGAGTCTGTATGTGGAAAAATTCATGCTAATTCCCCCTAGCAACAGCCGCAGCCTATCCGGGGGAGCCCTGCACCAGGCAGCTGCCAGCCAGCAAGAATAACTCTAAGTAGGTCAGCCCTGCATTTCTAAAAATGCCACGGTCTAGTAACCCCACTGTCCCGTCTGTCTGCCCTACCCCATAATAACCTCGATCGCTTGGTGACACAATGACATACTACCCTGTTAGAGCGCAATCAAATCCCGCTGCATTATGCTGCTGCAAGCATCGCTGCTGGATGAAGGACCCGTCGAGGGGCAGCATTAATCAGGCAGCCATTCATGTCCACTAGCACTTCACTCTGGAGATGGGGCCTGCATTAATGACCAGCTGTTTGAACTAACACAAACAAAATAATGCCTTCCACCCTGTTGACTGTGCAGAATACACTATTGTAATCAGGCAGGTTATGCTCATTGACTAAACCTAAGATGTAAATTAAACAGCCCCAGACAATGCCAGCTTTTGTAACCTTCTATTAATTAAAGTAAGTATATTTAAATTATACTACACACAATTCAAAGAGCTATTGGTTTAATATACAGAGTCACCTCCTCCTACAAATTTGTGTTCACCGTCAAAAAAAAAAACCCAAAAAAACAAAAAAACCAAACCAAAACCAAACCAAAAACCACCCACCCCCACTGTTTGTAAAATACAATCTACCTATCCTGATAAATTAAAGAGCAACTGCAAAACTACAACAGATCTGAACTGCAAGTGACTTCTGCTGGGAGCAGGGAACCACACCAGAACTCCAGTAACTGGTCTTTGGGAACAGTGACAGACATGCACACTGGATCTGGTGGAGGGGTATTGATAAAAGCTCTATAAACCTCTCCCAGCCATGACACAGAGAAAGGCCAGTCGCAGCAGATTAAACACCCCCTGCAATCTCACTGCTTAAGCACTGCCGACTTGCCTTCACAGACCTAAAAATAATTACAGAGGTCATAAAGCACCTTGGCAGGATCTGGGCATGTGTCTTTAAGAGCACACCATCCCTCCTGCTTCCCACAGCCCTGGGGACTTCTGTATGGCTGCAAGATGCTGCAGGAAGCCCTCTCCCTCCCCCCTCATTCTAAACCAGAGAACGCTTAATATAAACCACACCAGAGCCCAGCCGGTCTCCTCTGGGGTGGTATTTCAGTATCAAATCTGTAATGCCAGAACAGAATTTCAGCAGGCTTGCTTTGTATCTAATTGCATCTTCCTTTTAAACACCTTTAAACACCTCCTCCAGAGCATGCCTCCATGTCATGCAGCTGCCTGTACAGGACAGAGCAACGAAAGAAATTTTCAAGGATAGACTGCTCATCTGCATTTTTTCCTGAAGGATATGTACTTTTGGTGAATGCATGCCATAATTCAGTCTTCACTGCTGCAGAATTCAGCAAATCTTATGCGTGTAATCCATCCGCATCTGAGTTAGGAACACAGCAGATTCATTAATCCATTTGCTCTTTCTTGTTTGAGCCAGGCTTGTTAACCAGGTTATGAGAGTCTTCCTTTGCTTTGTGGCACACATCTCATAGCAATTCCTGGAGAGATCCAGTCACTGACGTAACCATGGGCTCCTAATTACAAGCTGCTGACATTTTGCTCGTCTTTGCAGCTTTGAAGCTGTAAGTTCAGAGTCTCTCCTCCTCCTTCCTTGCTTGCTTTAAAGTGCCTGAGTTAGAAGCACACAACAGATTCAGAAAGGTATAGGAGTGGCATAAACTTCTTTGCAGAGCCTGCTGTATTGCCAAAGTTGTTTTTCTTTAAGCAAACAGAAAACTACAGTTTGGGAGTAATAAGATTCCTTAGCCCCCAGCACAAGAATGCTATCCAACAGCTGGCTAAATACAATTCAACACACAGGGCTGCCTTTGTAGGCTGGGGAACAAATAGTGGAAGGACTAGACGAGCGTCTTGCAGGGTAGCTCACCATGACTATTGGGAAATCCCCTCATACACATTTTAGTATGACATTATGGCCTATGGCTTTCTATAAAAGGGAAAAAATGGAAAGGAAAAAACCTTGTCTTTCTTGATAGGCAGCTGCTAGAATCCATGCCAAGCCCTGCTAGCTGAGTGCAGTGCTTGTTTTCCCTGTTTCTGCATTGTTCAGATATGGCCAGGCTGAGCTACCTACCAAATGAAATATGCCTGTACTGTGACAAGTCTACCTACTCTAAAATCACTCCAAGCAGATTCCACAGTAAAAATACACCCAGGTATATTTCACAGAAAACATTGCCTTTTCTCAATATATGAAGAATCCTTTTCAATTAGAGGCTGATTTTGAAAATCTAAGGAAAAAAGAAAAAGAGAAAAATAAAAAGATGCAAGTATAACACCGAATACAAATGCCCAGTTGAGGATTTAGCCATCTGATGACTGTGGTAGCCAGCTGGTCTAGAAGTCATCTGGGATGCATTTATTTTGATTAGATTGATCACATTTCTATTTACAGTATAGAATTTTTCACCATACTGAATACAGCTGTGTTTATAGAGATTTTAAGGTGGAGAAAATGAAACTCCACAGTTTCTCTCAACACAGTGCAGAAGACTCAGTGCTTCAAGGTGTTAAGCAGAAAGGATCTGCTTTCACATTTCTTAAAAGAATACTGCCTACCATCTGTTTTCACAAAGTGCCACCTCAGTCAGGAAATGGGTGTAGAGCTAGAGCTGAAAATACAAGCTGCAATCAAGTCTGACCCAGCAAACTGACAAACGTCCTCTATAAAGTGGTCAGAAATATCTTTCTTTCATTTCTATACGTGTTCACACACACACACACAAAAGCACATACATACACAGATATAGACACACAGAGTGCGAGGCTGCTGTTTTCCCTAGGGATATTCCTGCAGCCACCTAACTCATCAGTTCACTCCCTGGCAGCACCAGGAATGCTCAAGCTACAATTTACAGTCCCTCCGTCCAAACATTGCTTTGTTAATCAAGCCATCCTCTCTGCAGTGAGAAGCCACAGAATCAAACGGCACAGAGCGTTTCTTCTTCCTTTGCATTTGCATTCACTCACTCTTTCCTTCTCCCTTGGCTTTGCCTTAACAGGCAGATGCAACCGATACCTTATTTATCCATCTCCAGCACAGCACTGAGGTGAAACCCGACTGCAGCACTGTGACTTCCCCATGTTAATTCTCTGGAGCAGCAGAGGCTGGATTCTTGTTGCTGATGCCCTTGTCAAGCACTGGATTACTTTACATAATATTTCTTTAAGCTTTCACCCACTCTATCCTAGATTAACACCCTTCCTTCCTCTTCCCTCCACCCCGCCACAGAAAACCCCAAAATCATCACATATTGCAACCCTTGGCTTTCAGAACCAATAAAAAAAAAAAAAAAAAATCTGTGGCTCCATCGCTCTTCTTCCTTAGCAATGTGCAGATGAGAGAGTTTCAAGTCAGCCAAGCCAGGGTGAAGCACAGGCAGCAAGACTGCAGAAGCCCCAGCAGCAGCAGAAAGAGCAGCAGTCGCCCAGGTAAATGGAGGGAAAAGCAGGTTCTGTTGAAAGCAGTGCAGCATCGTAGCTGTGAGGAAAGACTGTCTTGCTTCTTCCAAACAGTGCAGCTTTATGCCTGCAGGAACGGAGAAAAGGGAAGACCCAGAATTAAAAATAAAAGCCAAAACAGTTAAGAAGAAACAATAACTATAACAAATTGTCGTAACTTTATTTTTCTGGGCTTTTGGGCATTTCTAGGAGGCTGCCTCTTTTCCTTTCCCTCCCCAAAGTATCCTATATTGCTGGATGCTACTGTCCAAGAGTGCAGAGTCACAAAGGCTCACTCTCCAAAGCACAGTGAGACCAGCATCACATGAGAAACCACATGACGCACCCAAATCGGATGCTGATGTGGTCCAGTATTTCACTCGGGGGGGGTGGGGGGGGGGGCGGGAATATCTCAACCGAAACATGCCCCTCTCTAGTGGTGAGAATGAATTTCCCTTTAAAAAAAAATTAAAAAAATTTAAAAAGGCAGCAGCCCAAAATATAAATATCTCCATATCTATCCATCTTCAATGCCAATGCTTCAGAAGGCAGGAGAATGCTGTTCCACAGACACTAGCTGGATGGCAGCAATATTACTTCCAGGCTACATTATTCTAAACTGATTGCACTGAAGTGAATTCCTGAAAAGCATACTCCATATCTCCCTAACATGAACAGACTCAGAAAACCATCTCCATTATCGTTCCCTGCAATTTGTATCCAAACCTGCATTCTGAATAATTTATTTGAGACTAATAAGCTGCTTGCCAAGACTACTCCTTTTCCCACTCAGCCCCACATCCAATGAGCAGCTACAGCAAGAAACACAGAGGCATTCACCATTTCCTTAACCAGTAATTTTAGTAAATGCACTGTCCACAAAATAAACAGGAAAAAATTAGCAGAACAGTTTTTTTTCTCTTTTTCATGTATGGACACAACAGGGCTCTCTCTGGTTTGCGGATGGTGGTAACATTTTCCTCACATTGCCAACTCAAAAGCTTTTAGTCCAAGCCAAGAAGCAAACATTCTTGCCTGCCAATTCCTGCAAAGGTGTTGTGCCACCCTGTTTAACGCAGAAACATCTGGACACCTCTGTCAGCCCCCAAAAGAGAGCATGCAGCTCTGCAATGCTGTTTACTGTCAGGGCACCAAGCAGTTAACATCCTTAGCTGTTTTACCATCTTGCCTATAGGAGCATGGAACAGCGGGACTGGCTCGCTTGAGAAACAAAAGCAGAGAAGCTGACCTTGATGATCGATGGAATTGCTGCTCACAAAGTTATCATCCAATAAACAGTTAGCGGTTTGTAGCTTGTTTTATGCCTAACAATTGTTCGACAGGTGGCACAGAGTCTTCCGTCCCCTTTGTTTGCAAAAGCTGGGCATCACCTCACAACGCTGCGCTCCCTGGCTCTTTACACTGAAACTGTACACGGTGTCGGGGAAATATAGGAATAGAACTGCTGTGAATCCACATAGTTGCTTTGCACAGGATCCCATTTCAATCTCTGAAGTTACATAATGGTGATAAAGCCAGAATTCCCCCAGAAGAGACATGCTTAACCCTTACACAGGAAAACGCAATCGGAGCAAAACCCAAGTGCTCTTTTGTGCTGCTTTCAACCTTCCCAACTGTTCACGCAATAGCAGATTGCAAAAATTTGCACAAGACAGTTGTAGCTTATTCTCATTGGCTCCTCTCAGAAAGAGGTTTTGCAATGGGCTGCACCTAGGAATTGCCTAAATTCCATGTAAAATCCAGTAGTATCATTCAGCCTCAGCAATGCTGCTAGTATTCAGGAGAGGCGCAGGACTGCATGTACAGAAATCACAAGATTACCACAGTCATCTGAGAGCATTTTCACCTGTGGGGTTAATAATTTCAGCACTGGCAAATCTTTGATGGAAAACACTAGAGGTATACCCACATTCTGACTGTAGCTAATCAATATAATACTGTACTTTCAGATGCTATGTCAGCTAATATGGAGAATCCAGGTTATGGATTACTTTTCCAGTCCAAAATATTACTGAGGCAGGAACTGAGTCCAGCAAAATATGTATCTTCAGGGCTTTGGATTACAAAATGCGAGGACCTGTCCTGGTGACCAATCCCATGGTTTTTAACCTACAACAATTGTAACACTCTTCTCTGAATGGCTTCTAGTCTGTTCTCATTAGTTTCTAAGACAGAGCTGCAGCAGTTTGTAACTCCGTGAGTCGATGATCTTTCCCATCTGATACCAGTTGCTCATTTATCTGTTCTGACTTAGGGATATGTTGGAAGGGTCATCTGGAGGTAACTTAGTGAAATCCCTGGATATCATCAACACTACATCAGGTCAGATGTAACTTCATCCTGAAAACTCTGAGAGGTGGAGATTCCATAACTTCTTCCAGTGCTGACCTCCCTCCCAGGGAAAATAAATGCAGGAAATAAATGTTCATCCTGCGTTTCTTATATAGTCAGCCTTCACTGCACTGCTGAATTGCATACATTTTCCTAGATCTGCCACTGAAAGCACAGGGAGGGCACCAAGGAATGAAGGGACTTTTCATATTAATTTAACCAAGTTCAGCTCAAATTAGTAGCGCCTCCAAATTGTTATCACATGATTATAATTTTATCTCCATACGCTTCCATTTCAACTATTAACTAAAGCACTAAAATGCTAGTGAACACCCTGATAACAATTCCAGTGTTCTACCAGGTGTTATCCATAAGAAACAGGAGAAAACCCGAAGCTCCCTTGCATATGAAACATAAACTACTCAGAAGTCAGAATCAGGGCTAAACCAACATGGAGGATGTTGGTTTATTCAGAATAAACAAGACACTTTTTTTTCAATCAGACCTGGAAAATGAGCCCTAGAGTATCTATAAATATATATCCACAATCTTGTGAAAAACCTCCTATGCAAGCACACAATGTATGTACCTTTAACGAAGATCCAGTAACATTAGGTGTCAATGAAGAGGGAGGAAGGAGAAGAGGCAAGAATTGCAAAGAGGAAGACCAGTCATAATTCCCTCAGAAATGTAGAAAGGTTTAGATGAAGAAAGGCTTTATGTGAGAGATGGTCTTATGCACATAGTGCTTGCAAATCTAATTCTTATACTTCAGATAAAGTCCCCAATAAGTGCTTTGTTAAGAGCAAGGGTAACAACCTTTCTTCCCTCTTCAAATCTCTAACATGGGTACTTTACTCTGTTAGATGTTGTTAGCTCTCAAAGTAATTCAGTAGCAGACTCTAAATTACCTGTCTAATATGACTTTCTTAGTTTAGCTTCAGAGCATATTTCTTCCCTCCAGAGAATGGAGAACTCAGAAGTTGTCCAAACAGAGCAGCTGAGGGTACAGGTAAGAATTCTGAGTTGAGATCATTACTGTTTGTGTTCACATGAAAGCTTTTGGGCTGAAATATGTGGGAAGAACTTGGATTGTTTTGGATGCTGCCTTGACAAGTCATCAATAAAAATTTTCCCAGGTTTGGTGCCAGGATTTGAAGACCTGTTCTCAAACATTTGATCACAAATCCTGCTCCATATTAGTGCAGCTTTGTGCTGCCTTAGGGATACATGAGTTATGTTGGATTTGATGTAACTGTCCACAGGGGACAGGCTTCAGAGCAAAGATTCAGCAGCTGAGTAGACACTAGATGAACATGAAGAATCAGAGCAATATACAGAGAGCCCAAAATAATCTTACTTCATGAGAGCTTAAAGGCTACTGAATTTTGTGGAGTCATTTTCAGATGCTGTTAAACCAAATACTTCTTTATATGGCTAATTTTCTGCTTGATACAGTACTCCAACGCAACATGGATCCTTGCAAGTGTAATGTATTGAACATCACTGAAAACAAAACTTTGGTTTTGGAAAACAAAATATTTAGGGTGTCAGCTTTTCCTTTTGGGAAGAGCTCCACTTTGGGTCTTTATTCCTGAAGTCAAAGGAAGCAGAACTTCACCTTGATTAAGCATAGCACAGGCACTGAAGAGACTAGGCAGAAAAAATAGAATCAACCATAAATTTAAGTTTTTCCTTATTATACTCAAAAGCTGCCACCTCTGACTAACACTAAACAGTGCCACCTAGGAAGTAGGAACTGAAAAATAACAGATACTGGGAGAAATGTTATGTTTTCAATTAGAGCACACTTGTGTATATCAGTAAAATGTGGAGTTGCTAATTTGATGGAAACATATAATCACAAGGAATGGTCCAGTTGAATATTTGATGGTTCTCAGCAAGAATCAGGCTTTGGGGTTCAATTTTATATGACCCTTCTCTCTGTAATCTGCAGACAGAGAAAGAATTATCATTAGGCTTGAGGTTTCAACCCAAAAGCCAGGCAAAACTTGACGTTTCACTGAACTTGAAACCTCAAAGTGAACCTCAAGCGTGCAAACGTTATGAACTCAAATCAAAATAAACATACGTCAGTGAGCAAAAACCACAGAGCTTCACATGGGTCTAAGCACTGAGCCATACTGGCTACTGGCCAGGCATGAAGAGCCCTACACGTCACACAAAATATCAGCAGAATTTTAGTGACCACAGGGTATTACTAGACACACACTGCCATAGTTTGGAGACACTTAAGTCAATGTCATCTGAGAGCTCAAGTCCCAAAAGCCATTTATCTACATTGTACCTCTTCAGTAACGTAAGATATCTTTTGAGGAGGTTTCTGTGCTCACAGCTGAAGTCCTTTGCTACTTGATGGGCTTCTACAAAGTGATTTTCTGGCATCTCCTAGCTAAGCTGTAGGGTGTCTGGAATGGAGATCTAACTACCTTCTCATAAAAAAAAAAGACGCACATTAGTTTTCCAAACAGTTAAAAAATAACCACGATTCCACCTTTTTAATAGAATTTTCAGTAAAATACACTAGAATCTGCCTAGACCATCTAAGTGAATGCATGTGAAAAAAAATAGGGAAATGGTGTTTCTGTATTTTCAGCACAGAGATGTTCATGACAAGAAACTGGTAAAGCACCACAGTTCTGCATTTTTCTCTTGCAATCATCTGAAATAAGAGCAATTTATTTGAATTCACTGACTATTCAATACTACTCAGAAAAATTTCCCAAGTTAATTCAATTTTCTATGGATGTGTGATGGACAGTTTCTTGCAATTACCCTCTCAATGTTTCAAGTATTTCAGCACTGGCCACACATGCTTGTATTGGTGTGGTAGATAGGGACAGGCGAACGGAAGATCTCGGGATGTGACGGAAAGCAAGACCCTTCCCCCCTTCTTCCTGCTATAGCTAATCAATCACCCCTAAAGCATGCAGCCCCTCCTTAACTCAGTAGTTTTCCACTCCTTACTAACCCCAACCAGACCCACCATCCCCTTCTGACGTAGTGAAGCCCCCTTGACTATTTAACCCCATGAGATAAGATAATAAAGGCCATTTGACCATCCACCACATTGGTGTCTGTGCATGTCTGTGGCCTGAGTGATCCGGGCGAGGCCGGGTCGCCGTGCTGTGTCTTGAAACCAGGTCGCCCGCCTTCTCATCAGAAGGCGACATATGGTGCCGAAACCCGGGAGTGGAAAGGGAGAAGAGAAACCCTCGGGTAGCGGGAATCTCCTGGACGAGAGACAGCGGCCAGAATGGCCAAGTCGATTCTAGGCGGGGGAGACGTCCCCGGACCAGCGATCCACATGGAGGCCACCGCGAAGGTCGTGAGTTCGATTTATAAGCAGTGGGGAATTAAGTGTAAGCTCAAGGATTTTTACCTCGCTATTGCGAGACTCCTTGAGCTCGGGACGATTGAACGTCCCGTGGATATATTACACCTGGAGGTGTGGGGGAGATGTACGGCCGCATTAGCCAAGGAAACAAAAACCTCAGGCAGCGGGAAAAGCCTTAAGGCGTGGGGAAAGGTCGAGCGGGCCCTGCGCGAGGCGTTAGAGGAACAAGAAACATGGAGCGCGGCGAGCGCATGTTTATTAGCTACACCCAAACTGGGGGTAGGAGCAGCAACGCAAACCGCCCCTGACAGCGAGGTACCCGGGAGCAGGGACCCGGGGGGATCGGGCGCGTTCCCCCCCTCCCCGAGCCCGAGCTCAACCCCCCCCGCGGGACTTCCCGAAAAACTCGCGGACCCCCCGTACGTCCCTTCACCGCGGATCGGCGGCTCGGTGCCGGGGGCGCGGCAGCGCACGCAGTGCGTTTGGGAGGAATTGGCGAGGGAAGCCAGAGACGCGGGAAACATGGCTCGGGAGGAGACGCGGACAGCACCCCCGCCCTACCCAGCCGAACATGGCGCCGGCAACCCAGAGGCTGGGCGGGGCGCGCATGCTCCCTGCGGGAAGACCCCAAATACCCGGATTCTCGCTAGTGCGCAGCCGCGAGGAAAGGAGGAGGAGGGGGGAGGCAGAGAGCGCATGCCCAATCAAGAGCCGTGCTCAGTGCTGCTACCATTTAAGGGAGAGACCTCCCCCTGCGGGCAGCAGGGCAAGCCCAGGGGGCGGGAACGGCACCACCCCCAAAGGGAAGGGGAGGGACGGGGCCGGAGCTGCACGAAAAGGCACCGGGACCCGGAAATACGCTGGCACTCGACTTCCGGCTCTGAGTCGAGCTCCACCAGCTCCGACAGCTCGGGAGAGCTGACGGACGCTGACGGGGACTCAGAAACGGAAAAAGCGGAGCTAACGCGGTTTGAAACAAAACCAAATAAAGCCTTAAGCCACATCGAAAGGCAATCACAATGCGAACCAGCCCAGTTTACCGACTGGGCTAGAATAAAGATAGCTTGTGCAAAGTGGGCTCCCTCAGGGGCAGTAAAAGCCTTCCCGGTGAGGATCACCGGACTCGAGGGAAACCAACAACGGGTATATAATCCAGTAAACCCCAAAGACGTACCGGCAATTGCCAAAGCAATCTCAGAGAAAGGGATCAACTCGGCTATGGTCTCCACCCTCGTGGACGGCCTCTTTGGTAATGACGACTTGCTCCCCTTTGATATCAAACAAATAAGTCGCATGATACTCGGTGGTGCGGGAATGATTGTGTTTAAACAGGAATGGGAAGACAATTGTACGAGGGCTCTAACCCAGGCTTCCGGGGCGGGGCAGCCACTGCATGGTTCGAGCCTATCCAGGCTGCTGGGGAAGCATGACGAGATGGTTACACCTCAGCAGCAAGCCGCACAGATGCGGGCTGAGGAAGTCAGGGCCACCACTCGAGCTGCTAGGGAGGCTATTCGGGCTGCCTCTCTGGTCGTGGCCAAGCCGTCACCGTGGTCCACCATAAGACAGGCAGAGAGTGAAAGCTTCACGCAGTTCGTAGACCGCCTGCAGGCATCAGTAGACTCCGCTACCCTGCCTGCAGAGGCAAAGGGTCCCGTGGTAGCAGACTGCTTGCGCCAGCAATGTAACTCCGTCACCAAAGACATTCTGCGCTCCCTGCCAGCCGGAGCCAGCCTAGCCGACATGATCAGGCACGTCGTAAGAGAGGAACACCTAACACCCGTCCAAGCAGCCGTTCACACCCTAACCAGTGCAATGGCGTGCTTCAAGTGCGGTCAGGCAGGCCACATTGCAGTGAGCTGTCCCCAGCCGGCACCGCAGTCCGCGGCTGTGCCCCCATCTCAGGCACGCCCGAGAGGGCCCTGCTGGAGCTGTGGGAAAAAGGGGCATTTCGCTAAGGACTGCAGGTCCCGGCCTCAGGGAAACGGGAAAGGGAGGGGGCGCACTGGCCGCACTCAGCCTCCTCCCGCTGCGAATGCGAAGCGGCTCATTTATGTCAACCCCCAGTGGGGAGGGGGGCCCTCATACCCCATGCCCCCACAGGAAGCAGCCAGCTTCGCACCCCCACCAGCGACACAATCGCAGGGTTTTGCAGCGCTGCCAGCGGCACCGTCGTGTCCACCACTGCCACAAGCCACGCTTGTGCCACAGGGCCAGCAGGAGACGCCCCAGAGCAGGACCCCTGGGTGGCCTTGGCCATGAAAATAGGGAAGGAACCCCTGAAGATGTGGGGGACGTGCCGCCTTTACGGCAGTCAGGATCCCCACGTCATAGGGCTTCAGTTCTGGGCGGACACGGGATCCGACTGCTCAGTTTTCCCCCAAGCGCTTTGGCCTCAGCATTGGCAATGCAAAGAGGTCCCCCCAGTGAACGGAGTGGGAGGGCCATCCCAGGCGTGGAAAAGCACCCAGCTGGTGGCTATAACACTCCACACGAAAAAGGGACCGGAACGGACGGTGGCAATCTACCCTTACATTCTACAAAGCTCTCCACCCTTGATAGGATGGGACGTCCTCGCTATGCTAGGAGCCAGAATTACAAATTTATCCTGAGGGCCACTGCCGTACACCCACCGCTGCCAATCAGACTGACCTGGAAATCGTCAGACCCCATATGGGTCGAGCAGTGGCCCCTGTCAAAGCCTCGAATGGCAGCCTTGCTGGAACTGGTCAGCCGCGAGCTGCAGAAGGGTCACATAGAACCCTCCACCAGCCCGTGGAACACCCCTGTATTTGTAATCCCCAAAAGGTCCGGAGAGGGTCATCGCCTCATCCACGACCTGAGGGAGGTGAACAGGGCAATCCAACCCATGGGTCCAGTTCAGACACTGCTGCCCACGAACTCAGCCATCCCCAAAGGGCAGCCATGCGCAGTGCTAGACATCAAGGACTGCTTCTTTTCAATACCCCTGCACGCTGAGGACAAGGAACGGTTCGCCTTTTCCATCGTGTTCCCGAACGGCGAGCGACCTAACCTCCGCTTCCAATGGAAGGTGCTGCCGCAAGGTCTCGTGGACAGCCCGACCATATGCCAGATCACCGTGGACAGAGCACTGGTGCCAGTCCGACAGTCCTACCCCGCTGCGACCATCGTTCAATACATGGACGACATCCTCGTTGCTGCACTATCGACGAGCCAGGTGGATCACCTGGTGACCGCGATCACGGAAACTCTCCAAGCCAATGGCTTTGAGATCACGAACACGAAGATCAAGAGAGGACCCTGCGTGACCTTCCTGGGAGTGGGGATGACAGACTCCTACGTGACGCCTCCCAAGATGAAGGTCCGCCGAGACATCAAGACGCTCCATGACGTGCAGCGCCTTGTGGGTTCTCTGCAGTGGCTCCGCAACGTTATTCTGGTTCCACCCGAGGTCATGGAACCCCTATATGACCTCCTAAAAGGAAAGCACCCCTGGGACCCCAAGGAGCTGACGCCGCAAGCAGCGAGCTCCCTCGACTTCATCGAGCACCAGATGTCTACTGGCACGCTTGCCAGGTGGGACCCAGATGCGCCACTCGATCTATACGTCCACTTCACACAAAAGGGAGGAGTGGGAGCACTAGCCCAAGGACCTTCCGAAAAGTCCCGGCCGATCCAATGGGTAGTCCTCGGAAGACCAACTCGAGCGTTTTCCCCGGGAGTTGAATGCATCGCCAACCTCATCATGAAAGGCAGGAGACTCGCCCTGAGACACCTGGGAACCGAGCCGACAAGAATCCACCTCCCCTTTCGCAAGCAGCCAGCCACGGAGTCGACCACAATATCGGAGCACCTGGCCCTTGCTCTCACCGGCTTCGGAGGAGAAATCTCCTACGCCACCAGGTCACCTTGGACTCAGCTGCTGACCATCGTCGATATAGACATGCCGCCAAAGGTCATGGACCAACCGGAGCCAGGACCGACGGCCTTCACAGACGCTTCCTCCACGACTTCTACTGCAGCGGTGGTGTGGCAAGCAGGAGAGCAATGGCATTGCGTCAAAACATGTGACCCCACACTGTCAGTGCAACAACTGGAAGCAGCAGCAGTGGCCTTGGCGTGCGGACTCTTCCAAGACGAACACCTCAACATCGTAACGGACTCTATATTCGTGGCAAAGCTTTGCCTGGCCATGTCAGGACCAGGCGTGTCGACGTCAGCAGCGGCCTTAATGCTAGAGGAGGCGCTCTCCTCGCGACGGGGCACCGTGTCTGTCATCCACGTCAACAGCCACAACCCAGTCAAGGGCTTCTTCCAGACTGGCAACGACAAGGCGGACGCCGCAGCAAAGGGAGTGTGGACGCTGCAGGAAGCTCGGCAGCTGCACGAGTCGCTCCACATCGGAGCCAAAGCACTGGCGAAGAGATGCGGGATCTCGACCGTGGACGCAAAACACGTAGTGGCCACTTGCCCTCATTGCCAGAAGTCGCCCCTATGGACCAGCGGGGTCAACCCAAGAGGTCTCAAGGCCTCGGAAATCTGGCAGTCGGACTTCACCTTATGTCAACTGCTAAAGCCCCGAGCATGGATTGCAGTGACAGTGAACACTTACAGCAGAGCGATCGTAGCCACACAGCAACCCAAAGCTAACTCTAAGGCCACGATGCAGCACTGGCTGACAGCTATGGCATGGCTTGGTATCCCCAAGCAAATCAAAACTGACAACGGTTCCAATTTCATTTCCAAACCAGTGCAAGAATTTGCCTCGAAATGGGGCACCACCTTAGTACAAGGTATCCCGCATAACAGTACTGGGCAAGCCATAGTTGAGCGAGCAAACCAGACCCTGAAAGCTAAGCTAGAAGTATTGGCAAAGGCAGAGGGCTTTACCAGTTCCGTCCCCCCAGGAGACCAAGCGCGTATACTGGCAACAGCTTTGCTAGCACTGAATCAATTCCCTAGAGGAGATGAAGCAGACAGTCCGGTTCGAAAGCACTGGGCCACTCGAGCCCTAGAGGAGGGCCCACAGGTTGTAATCAAAAACGAACTGGGCGAATGGGAACGGGGCTGGAGACTGGTACTCACGGGACGGGGGTATGCAGCAGTTAAAAAAGAGGGCAAGATCAAGTGGTGCCCACTTAAGTCAATCAAGCCAGACCTTCAGAATGAGACTAACGAGAATTGCGAGTTTCTCTTTACAGGACATGCTCGTGGGTCATCCCCGTAACGCGTACATCCCGGCTCCAGAGAAAAGCGACGAACCACCAAAACGCCAGACAGCACCCAAGAATCCTACACCGGTGAGACCCAGACAGCAAGGGTGGCATTGTGTGATCTTGCTATTAGCGCTCATCGCCGAGGGGCGAGCCAACCCAGACTATCACCCCCATCAGCCATTCAGTTCTAATTGTCCCTAGGGTCCTGTACCACTCAGACAAGGAGGTGTACCACATCTTCAAGGAGCCCAGCCGACTCCACAAAAGAGAAATAATAACGGGAGTGACTATCGCAATGCTGCTCGGCCTGGGAGCAGCTGGCACAGCCACAGGTGTCTCGGCCCTCGCAACCCGACACCAAGGGCTTGCTCAGCTGCAAATGACCATCGATGAGGACCTGCAGAGGATCGAGAAATCCATCTCCTTTCTAGAGAAATCAGTTTCCTCGCTTTCGGAAGTGGTCTTACAGAACAGGCGGGGACTGGACCTCTTGTTCATGCAGCAAGGAGGTCTGTGTGCCGCCTTGAAGGAGGAATGCTGCTTCTACGCGGACCACACAGGAGTCGTTAAAGACTCCATGGCAGAACTCCGAGATAGACTGGCTCAAAGAAAGAAAGACAGGGAAACCCAACAGAGCTGGTTCGAGTCCTGGTTCAATCAATCACCATGGCTCACCACTCTAATTTCCACCCTAGTAGGTCCGCTAGCGATACTGCTTTTAACCCTCACATTCGGACCATGCCTGCTAAACAGGCTGGTCTCATTTGTTCAAGCTCGCCTAGAACGGACCAACATCCTATTCATAGGCCGGCAACAAATGCTGTGAACCAAAAACCGAGGACACTGCCAGTCGCAGAGGTTCTCTAAACTTCCCTTGCGAAGATTACTCAGGTTTACCAAAAAACCCTTTTCCCTTATCACATTACAACTTTATACCTCACCTTAGTGCCTATGTTTATAACTACCTCATTCATTAGTAAAAAAGGTGGGGGGAGATGTGGTAGATAGGGACAGGCGAACGGAAGATCTCGGGATGTGACGGAAAGCAAGACCCTTCCCCCCTTCTTCCTGCTATAGCTAATCAATCACCCCTAAAGCATGCAGCCCCTCCTTAACTCAGTAGTTTTCCACTCCTTACTAACCCCAACCAGACCCACCATCCCCTTCTGACGTAGTGAAGCCCCCTTGACTATTTAACCCCATGAGATAAGATAATAAAGGCCATTTGACCATCCACCACATTGGTGTCTGTGCATGTCTGTGGTCCGAGTGATCCGGGCGAGGCCGGGTCGCCGTGCTGTGTCTTGAAACCAGGTCGCCCGCCTTCTCATCAGAAGGCGACATATTGGCCAGCTCTTTAATCCTATTTAAGAACTTGTTTCCAGTGTGAGTACAAATGCTATCTTTAAAATTTGAGCAATGTTTTCTCTATATTCACCTATGTTTGATTATTGTATGCTAGAAAATGCCTGCATACTTTAAAAGACTGAGTCTATGTAACTTAAGGCTTGTCTTGTTGAAAGTCTGCAAACTCTGTGAGATGGAACACTGCAGCAGCAGTCCAGGATGGGAGCAGAAATAGGGCAATTAACTGAGCAGAATGTGATATATTGATGCAAATGCAACCAAATGATAAACGACACTGAAAAACATACAAATTTCTTTGCATTTGTGAAAGTTCCCTAAGGTTAATATTTCCATTATTCTTCTTAACTTACTAAAAACTGTTTCCAACAGGTAACTTAGTCCTGAGGCCAAATTCTTCTAACAGTTCAAAAGCAACTGGCATAATGTATATGCCAGTGTAAAACACGTTGAGACATAAGCTAATGTAGAGGACTGTAATTATTGTAATGATGCAAAAATAAAATAGCAATTGAAAAAAGTACTTGTAAGCTTGTGTTAAAATGTACAGCTTGTAGTAAAATAGGAATGCTTCACTAATTCACTTGTCATTGATATTCCAGTGATCTTATAATTCCCTTTTATTTTCTTAAAAGTGTAAAATAACACTACTAAGACATAGTTCTGGAATATTTAATTGCTACAAAACATATCACTTAAGCTACATTACCAAAAAACATGACCACTGACCTGTGTCATACATCTGCCATTAGTTTTGCATTCATTCTGCATCACAACCTTGATTTTGACTCCAAAACTCAACTGTTGCTTTGTTAGGTAAACCAGCACTTCAATAAGAGAATGTAATCTGAACACAAAAGTTTCTCATGCAACTACCCTAATTTCCTTAATCTCATAGTCATTAGTATTGGGTTAATGAACATAGAACACTAGGAGAAGTGATACAAATTTCAGGAAATGAGGAAGTTGTGCAGTCTATCAGTTCTTCACTGTAAGGTAAGTGAGGCACTGGAACAAGCTGGCCAGAGAAGCTGTGGATGCCTCATCCCTGAAGGTGTTCAAGGCCAGGTTGGATGTGGCTTTGAGTGACCCAGTCTAGGGGAAGGTGTCCTTGCCCATGGCATAGGGGGTTGGAAATAGATGATCCCTTTAAGATCTCTTCCAACCCAAACCAGTAAATTATTCTGTGATTCATAAAAACCAACCTACAAACCCTAATGTGTTTTACCTGCCTATGAGAAAGATGAGTGATGAAGAGGTTACACGGACACCAGAGTTGCACATACAATAGCTACAAGTCCATGACCTGCTCAGCCAATTAATATCATACCTATATAAAAATTTACTAACCAGTTTTGGAGGAAGAAGAAGGGTGGGGGGTAATTTTAAATTTTATGCTCCTCAAGGAAAAACACACAGAAAACATTACAACCAAACCCTTAGCAAAACTGCAGACAAGGCAGTTAATATTTGGTCTTGGGCAAAAGACTGGTTTCCTTTCCTTGGCTGCCCAGTTTTAGATGGGTATTTTACATCAAACACGTTACAAGTTCAAAGTAGAAGACCTATGTTTTTTCACCTGTGACTGGTTTCAACTTAGACTTCAGCATTACTGTCAGGAAGTCAGTTTTTCCATGCTTGTGACTGTAAACAAAGATTGTATGGCACATTTCCAAAAGTGATAGAAGGTCAAGGACCAAATTGCAAGTGCAACAGACTGCGTCCAGAAACCAAAAGCATAACACTGAAGTGAGAATAACCACACATTCAAACCCTGGTTGATGCTCTCATCACTCAGCTGTTTGGGCAGTACAACAAATACATGAAAATACAACCTCATTTACCATTTTTAAATACATATATCTATATAAATCCATAAATTTTGTATATGTATGTGTGTTTTCATATATACTTATACATACAATACACACCTATTGTAAGTGAAATGTGTGTATCTGGCTGAAATGGTTAGGGAGAAGAGCCAGTAACATATTTTAATGTTAACATTGCCTCCCACTCACTTTCTAACAGTTACTTTTGACTCATTCAAGCCTCATTCCCATCTCTACTTGGTTTCATTTTACCTCATTTTATAAATGTAGAGTACAATAATATTAGACATTTCTAAGAAGAGTACTTCTCCTCAAACCATAACATTGTTATTGATATTTTCATTGTAAAACATTACCGCTTCCAAGAATTGTTGCCAGAATTTATAACTTTATAACCATATATTTTTTTTCATCAGGTGTTGCTTTTCCTTCTCCTCAGGTTTGAACTCAAATTTGCTAATATTATAATTTCTTTTTTTTTTCACATCTGAACTTCTAAATATTACTTTAGTAGCATAATTTACTACATAATTTACCCCCTTCTGCCCTTGTGTGAGGTTTATAACATTACCTAATTATTCACAAGTTTTGTATGCTTATTTTTATCTTCAGGCCCCCAAGCTGAAGTTCTGCAGATGAGTATTTACAACCACAACTGAAGCATGTAGAAATTGTCTTGTTAATACAACATAGTGCATCCCAAAGTGAATACTGTAAACAGGTGGAGACTGAACAAATGTCCACATTACTGAGGAACAATTTCACTGCTGATGTTTGTCACATTTAAATATTTGTGCCCAAAACTGTATAAAGGTTCTTCTAACTTAACTTGCTTGCAAGTTAAGTATAATATAGGTATAATTTAGGGCATTATTTGAGACACAGAAGTATCTGGAGGCATATTTCAGTTGACCTATAAACCTTAATCTTTTGATTACCTTTACAAGTGTTTGTAACCCATCTCAACGGCTACTGTACTAAGCAACCAGTATTCATAACAGAATTGCAGCTTCCTGGCAGGGGCATGAGGAAAAAAAAAAATAAAAGCAAAGTACAGCAAAGCTTAGCAAAGAAGGTGAGAAGCCTAATTATTATCAGAAATGAAGACAGTCCAAGGAACAAACTGAAGGAAAACATGTTTATTCAAAAGCCCTAAAATTAGACCTGTTTAGACTCATGTAATAAGTTCTTGCTTCCATTCTACTGCCCTCAGTGTGACAGAAGCATATACTTCCCTGATCTTTGCTGGGAAAGACCCTTTCCTGAGTAAGGACTACAGATGTTATTCTGACTGAACAACATAAAACCCTCAAATGCATGTTATTAATTTGTGAACTGGAGACATGTTTAACTGTATACAAATTGTGAAAAACTTTAAAGAGCTCTAAAAATAATTATGGTCAACAGGTTGAATACTTCCTGGTCTTACATCCAACCCCAAGAAGTCATTCGAAAATGTCTCTGTACTCAATTACCATTTAAAAGTTGAGTCAGTCCCTCTGACTCCAACAACCATTACAAGATTCAGCTTTGGAATATTTGATTTTGCTCATCATTAGCATCCCATCCTATGCTTTTCAGCATTTCAAAATATCTCAAAACAAAACCTGTCAGCAGTGAAACATGATCTATGAAAACAGATCTCCAAACTAGAAAATCTTGCTATTCATCAGATTTGGACCCAACAAACACTCCACTGGTATTTTTAAGTACTTAAAATGTTATATATTTAGAGATATTGTTAAATATATTTTAACTAACCTAATAGTTTACTGTTAAGTTTAACAATAAATGAAGTTGACACCCACCCATGCTATCAGTCCATATATGTTTTATGGCTAACGAAGGCCGACTGTTCTCCAGTTTAGTAGAGAGGAATTCCTTCTGTAAACAGAAAGTCTTTCACTTCTGTGCATGCCAAAATAATCTCCACCTGTAAGTTTACAGTTGCACTAACAAGGTCTATGGCCACTGCCAATGAACTTTCTCTGGATAAGCCTGAACAAGACTAAGGATGAAATGAAAACAACATAAAACATAAAACATACACTATAAAACATCCTTTGCTTTATTCATTTCTAGTGTCAATGATTGTCTAATTGGCAGAAATCCTAAACTACATCTTTCTGCCTTCTACCTACAGACGATCATCTCCATGAAAGCAGGGGTGGTTTTTTTCAGTAAACTACGCCTTCTTAATCTAACTATCTTCACCACATTACCTAAATTAAAAAGCCACCTATTTCTGGATGTGGCTACTTCTCCAACAAAGCATACTCAATTAACCTGCTGCCTTTGCCCTCCTTAAATCAACAAAAAATTTCTTCAGGCTTGAATTAATTTGAATTTCACATATGGTACCAAAATATCTTGATATGTGTAATGAATGCTACAGCCTTTTCATTTATCCTGAGAGTGACTGCAAAGTTGCTGATGCACTGTTTGCAAACCCAATTTCTTTTGAGAGAAAAATATTACCTTTTTTCAACTTTTTTGGACATGAAAGGGCATTTGCCTGCAACACAAAAATATTTTCCAAACATTAAATTCTTGACAGAATTACCAATCAGACAGGAGACAGACTAATCTCAAAATGAGTAACAATGATACATTCTTTTCTTTTCTAGAATTACATTTTAAAGCACTTAAAACCCATAACCAGCCTAAACCAAAACAACAAAAAAAAAAAAAAAAAAAACACCACAAAAAAACAAAAACAACCCATCCTGAAAAGAAAACAAAACCAAACCCCTGCTATTTTTAAGCAAACGGGGAGAATGAGAGACACATTTGCATTGCTGTTCCTGCACCAGGCCATCCTGCAGATCAGCTCTCAGCTGGACCATGGTCCCCTAACAACAATTCCTTTTGTTATGATAACCAAATTAAAATGAGTTCTTCTGTTACAGTCTGGCCATAAACTGCAATCACTAACTGTCAAACTTATATATACACACAGAGATGCATATGGCTCTAGGTACCACAGATTTTTACCTGTGCTGCTTCAGTGGCCTTTGCTTGACCAGTGATACCTTTTCAGCCCCAGAGGTATGACTGGTCTACTCCCCTGTCCCAGCTTCCCATGCTAGCAAAACGAAAACAAAGGTTTGCCTCATAAAAAGAGTAGCAATACCACATATGCCCCTCTCCAGATGAGGAGAAGGATGTAATACTTAGTCCCCACTCAGGTTAAACCTGAGTGAGACATGCTGGTAAAAAAATTAAATGCAAAACCACAATGACTACCATTTTCTTTTCTTTTTTTCAAACTTAACAAAATTTCTGATTGAAAAGCAATTTTTGTTTCCCTGGATTATGGTTGCATTTGGAAGGAAAACCATCCCCAAAACTAAGGAGTACTATCTGTATCATCCATGCTAATATGAAGTGAAGTAATTCCTTAGCTCCAGGTCAGTGGGGCTGGTAAGTACAGCTCAGTTAATAAAAAACTGTAGGTAACAAGGGCTCTGAGAAGCACAGTACTGTGACTCAAATGAACACAGACATCTGAATATGTTTCTTCTTGGCCCATGTGCTGAAGATCTTAGCAAGAAATTAATTAGACATTGCTCTTTTGAAATGGACAGTCTCATGCAAAACTGCTCGAGGAAGAAGTTAGAGGTTTTGATTTCTCAGCCTGTAGAAAACTACAGTTCTCACTGAAAAAATTCTAACATGCATTAAAGAGAAAAAAGTGACAAATCCTAAGAAAAATTTTCTTTTACAAAAGACATCTAAATTAGAAAAATAACCATCTCAACATCTCTTTGAAAAAAGGTAAAACAAGAAATAATCTGATGCATTTGTATAAATACTTTTCCTCTAATCTTTATTTACAAACACTTCTATTCACAGATCACTGAGTTGTTACATCAGAGAACTAAGGCTGGTGGAGTGCGAATTCACCCACATTTCATGTGTTCTGCTTCCTTTTAGATAAAGCTTTCTTCTGAATTTGCTGAGTTTTTAAGCACACCTGAGAAACAGTCATTGTTTTAATGTTTGAACTTTAAAATTTTTGATCAAGTCCACACAGGCACTCAAGATTAACTGCAGTTTAATGCTGTCCACCTTTACAAATGTAGGGAAGGACATCTGTAAAACATGAGTATAACTCAAGAAACACAAGTTTGCACAGCTACAAAAAAAAAAAGAGGCAACTAGAGCAAGAAAAGAAGTGATTGAGGTAAAGATGAAAATGTTTCAGGAAAACTTAAAGGACAATCATTCTCTGCTTGGAAAACAGAGCCAGAAGAACAGGGTGGAGAGATAAAAACACTGTATTGTTTGCATAACACTGTGAAATCCTTCCACAACAGCATACTATTACAGTTTGCATATCTATGGTGCACACTATTTCTCAGAAACAGATATAACTTAATGATAAGCAAAAAAGGTGAAAATGGCTACATTTAGTTCTTCCACAAACGCATTAACTTTTTTTTTTTTTTTGAGAGTTGGCCAAAGTTCAAGGATATGGAAACATCCCAGCATGTTTAGTGCAAAGGGGGCTTGGTGGAAATGGAGCCCACTCACCTGCCGACTGTTTTCTTACCTTACCTAAACTGGAGATGAATTTGATCCCCTGTGTACAGTATCTGCAGAAAATACGCACATCTACAAGCTACATAGGTCATAAATTGCCATCTGACATTAACTTGTACCCATTTGTACATCATTTGGTAAGCATACCACATACTTCTTTACACCAGTTTCTACAGTAAATCCATTTAAACATCTCTTTTTCAAAATTAAAATTAATCAGTGGAAACTGTACATGGAAAAGAAGATGAAAAAGTGTTTGAATTAATCCTGCCTAAGAAAAGATTCGAGAAAGGGATACATGGATTCCTGCTGAATGCACAGCAGTACAACATTCAGCAGTAATTTAAATCTATATTATATTTAATAAAATCACAGTGTGTTCTCTTGTCCTATTAAAACTGCATTCTACCTTACCAGGTCTGAATAATTTGTATAAAATTGATTGCTACAGTTCTTAGTAAGAGCTATAATTGCATTCCTGGTATAACTTAAAATGGTAACCTTATCTTAATTAGTAGCATGCTACAGAAATGCTTCTGAAAGCTGTGGAGGATTAACCTGCATTTTTAAACTGAAGCCTTGGGGTTGGGTTTTTTGTAGTGTTTTGTTGGTTTTTTTTCCTAATTTCATCTCCAACACAGCAACTACGGCTAATTTATTGTAAACAAAAAAGAGCAGGGGCTGGGACAAGGGACCACTGCCCTTTGAAGACCTGGGGGAAAACTTCACACAGCCCAACCCCAGCACACACGCAGAGGAAAAGATTCTGATCAATTACAGAATAAATTAAAACAAAAACAAACAAACAAACAAACAAAAAACCCACAAAAATGTAAACCAATGCCAAAAAAACCCGGCTTAAACACACCACCATCTCAAAATAAAATCAACCCAAAAAATTCACATGAGCAATGTGCTGCAGACACCCATCAACAGGGTCTCTCATGACCCTACCAAAAGTAACTCCAAAGCTGCAAGTACAACTGCCTGCCCAGCCCATCAGCCACCCAGATGCCGTCCAGCTGATATGATTTCTGGAAACCTACACTTCACAATATGGCAAAGGAATATCACTGCTTTGTCAGAGTCAGAAAAATTAATACTAGTAAAATTTGGTGGCATGTGACTAAAATTCCTTTATGCAAATGCTGTTATTCTACTCTGGCCTGAACTTGGGGGGAATTTTATTTTATTTGTTGACTTTCTTGCTACATTTAAGCATATCCATATTGCTGTTCTGTGGAAAAGTGATACATCTTTCTAGCTTAATAAATAGTAATCAGGTTTATTTAGAAAGCAACTCATCAAGCAGCAGCTGTATAAGGCATCTACTCACAGGAGGCAGTGCTGGAACTGCAGTCTGCAATTGATCCAAATGCTTCCAAATTTTGTAATATATTTTACCACTGTTTGTGCTACAGTTCTGCTCAGCAATAATTTTATAAGTCCCATCTTAATCCGCAAAAATAACAAAACCAAACAAAACAATGCCCATTCCTTACTAATAATTTCCTTGGACTTCCATGCTATCGTTCATGTACCACAGTATAACTACAGTGAGCCACCAAGTAGTAAAGGCCAGGATCAAGGTTCCAATAAATTACTTTCTGTAACTGTATCTTTTCCAAATTAACTTATATTCCCAACTTTTCAGTGGCAAGGAAACATCCAGCTTTTCAGCCCGATTCACTAGTCATATCCCAGGCCCTGTAGGGCACAGACTGCCCTGAAGGCTTCTGTGTGCACCTATCTGTATGAACACAGCATGATGGGATTCTCCATGCTATGCTGGAGCTCCACTGAGCCAGTTACGGATAGAGAAGCAATAAGGTGGTGTTTCAGAATTGCTACAGTGAATCTACTTAAAAATGAGCACATGCAACATGGCACACATCCATATGTATGTGGGCATCCCTGAACACATCCCTGCATTGTCCCCTGACATTTCACTTTTCACATGCATGTAAAATGATTACACTCTGCCAGAAATGGCAAGACCATTCTCAGATCTGTAGCATTTTCCTCACTGAAGCAATATGCCTCTGTAAGGTGAAACATGCATGCATTCTTTCTTCCAAAGAGAATATCCATGAAGCAAGAATCTGCACTACTTTATTGTTCAGTATAGCCAACAGATGCCTACAGATTTTTTACTTAATTACTAAGGAGTTAGCTTTTTGAAATGAGACTGATTCACATCTCAGCCTTTTCTTAAACTTTTATTGATGATATGGAGTGGAAAGAGAAGAACTGAATTAAAATCATCTCTTATCCAAGACTGCCTGCTTACTGTTTCTGCTTATGGCAATGCACGAGCAGAGCAATCAGCTTTGCCTCTGGTGTGAACCCAGCCAGTCTGTTAGCTAGTCCTTATAAATCCATCCATCACTTCTATGAAAGTCACTGCCTTCCTTTTTCCAAAGATAATGTATGTTATTGGGATTATACCACTGCATGCAAAGTCATTAAAGAAAGATAAACCACAATTTATGACTGAGTGTGTGGACAGCAGGGCATTATTTTAACCATAAAATCACAATCTGCAAGGAGAGTGGCCAAACCAGAAGACCCATTAAAGACTTATAATTAGCATCAATCAATATGACACTACTGTTGACATCTTTATTACTTTAAATACACTAATCAAATACTTCTGCATTCAGATAGAAAGATTGATAGGCAGACAGGCAGAGAGAACATCCCTACAGAGAGCAATTTTAAATTATCTATTCAAAAGGTAACAAAAAATAAGCACACCAGGATAATCACATGGAAATGCAGTGCACTGAATGAAACAATTTTCAGCTAGGATACTGGATGGCCAAGCTTGCATATGAGATACATCAAATCTGCCCTGTAAAATGCATACATGTATGCCTTAGCCATGCAGGCAGCTACTGTCTCCCCGAAACCGAGACAACACAATTGCCACAGACATGCCCGGATGTAGGGTATTTTGCATTAGAAAAATAAATAGAGCGCTGGTCCTCACAGCACCACTCCATTTTTTATCTCTACTTCTTCACAGACAGGAAGTCAGACAGAAGAATATAATGATATTATTTGCATACCCACCACTGTGACTGTCAATATTATCTAATTGCATCCACATGCAATTTCCTACCACACAGACACTAAAACATTGTTACTGCTACTGCTAATACAAACATTTCAGTACTAAGGAACTTCTCAGGCTCCATGTTCTTATACCTTACTAAATACCTTTTTGAGGAGCAGCTCTTTTTTCCATAAGACATTGGCTTTGACATTCAAGAAAGGAAAATTGAACAAGTATCAAGGAGGAATCAAATAAATGCATGCCAGCTCTTTTCAGAAAATATGTTTTGGAAGGAATCAAATTATGGTGTTCCCAACATCAGATAAGGTTTTAAGAATCCCTGCTTGTTTTCTATTTTTCTATTATTCAAGTGGGGATAATATTACTTTCTAAAGAAAAAAAAAGCAACAATTGTGTATTTATTTAGATCACATTTGGTTGTAAGTAATAGCTTATTATAATATGGAAGCTCATTTTGGAAAGACATGCATGGTTTTCTGTCCTCTAGAAATTAAGTTGAAATAAGCACTGCTTTTGCTTATTAAGAAAAAAACAAAACAAAACAACAAAACCAAACCAAACTAACAACACACAAAAAAAAAAAACAAAAACAAAAATAAAACCCTCAAATGAGCAAACCTCAGATTACTCTACACGTAACATGAGAGGCTTTATGCTGTGCTTAATCTAGTTAGCACCTTTTATTTTTGGAGAGGCCAGTGGCAGCCTGCAGATCATCTCACACATACAATGAGCATGTGGATCAGCAAACCTCTGTAAAAACCACTGGAAAATGGCAACACCTCTTCCCTAACAGGCTGAACTGCCTGGAGGGCTGAGCCACACAGCATCCCTGAGCCATCCAGCCTCCAAAGACCTGGAAGGCGTCTTCAGTCAGTGATTTCACTCATCCTTCTCAGCTCTATAGCAGGGAAGTGAACTCTCACATACTATGTGAAACCCTTACAGAGCACTAAGTAATGAGAAAAATGCAGTAATTTGTCTATTGAAAATCCAATTAGTTTAAGCCAATATTTATCAGATCACTCTCCTTAAAACATTTTACTTCAATTTTAAATGAGTTACACTAATTTGGATTGGACCATCCTTCTCTAATGAAACTGCCAAGCCTTTCAGATGCTTTAATTCATTTCCAAACACAGTGAAGCCCCATAAAACAAGCAGAAAGAGACTGCTAAATGTATGTGGGGTTGCAGTGCATTAAAACAAACTAATGTATTGAGTGACAAAACATAATGAATGCTTTTACAGGGGGAGGAACTGAGACTGAGGTCTGAAGGGACACAATGCAAAGCGGGCAGCCAGCCATGTGTCTACTAGGACCTCCTTTGCATCCCGCTGGAAAAGCAGCTTCTGCATCAGAGGTCTGCCCAGCTCCCCACCGTCCACTTGAGACATTCCCGGCTGCCGCCGTTTACCGACTCAGTGGGAACGCACAACCCCTAATCCGAGCAGAGGATTGTGAAAGAGCCTCCGATTATTTGTTTAACCATCACGACCTTATCATTTGTGGCGAACAGCACAAAGGAACAGGTAGCCACAGAAGAAGGTCCAGCGGCAGAGGCGGCCGTGCCGCATGCAGCGGGCAGCAGGCAGAGCCGTGCGCGGGGAAATGACAGCCCCGTCAGGGCGCTGCCGCTTCCTGCGCCCCGCTCCCGGCCTCTGCCAAAACCAAAACAATACCTCCATCTGAGCAAACATCCTTACTCGCAAAGGGGAAGGGTACGACTCACAGAGGCATTGTTCGCAAATATCCAGCTCGCTCAGCATCCAAAAGGGTTTTTCCAGATACATTTACATAATAAATAATATAAGCACCAGGTATTACATGTTTACCAGAGTGCTCAGCACTGCACACCGCTGTGTATCCAGGTTCTCCAAACTGATTTTTGTGAGCCTTAGGCTTGTTTTGGACAATCATCTATGAACAAAAACTTTGAAAATCCTTCCCTTTTGAGAGTGGGGCCCATAAAACCAGGTGAGAGGCACTGGGACTGAGGGAAAAGGGAACCTGTGAAGGTATGGGCAGATGCTATGGTGGAACAGAAGATACCAAAAGGAAAGATGACTATGTGGAGAGTAGGTGAAGATGAGAGAAAAAAGAGATAGAGCAGTGTCAGAAAACAGAATGAGGAATATCTGGGATCCTATAACACTTTCATTAGTTACATATTACTTTTCTACTTGTGTTTGCATTTATGTTCCTTGAGCATACATCAGCAGTTTTGCAGATATAAGTTTGCCATTGCCACAAGGCATACATACTACATTTTCTTCATCTTTTGTGTTACCCTACAAAGCCCAGGAACAATCTTTCCATAACAAATATACAGTTTCCAGCAGCATCTGGATTAAATTCTTCACCTTATCCACTCTTCCTTTTCACCTGAGGTCACTGAATGCCCTTTATCCATGAATCCTACATTTTTTATCTCCTCACAGGAGGTTTTAGGATGCTTGTAAGTACAAGGTGGTAGCATAAGAGGTGGCAGCATTCATGTGATGTGCTTATGTGTGTGCTTTCTAGTGGGTTTTGAGTGTTAACCTGAAAACCAGGAAAACATATAGAAAAAATTATTTCCTGCATGACACCCTCTTTCTTCCTCTCTCACAGTTCACTTCCACCCCCCATGCCCCTCCACATTGCAATGCACATCACTGCTGTCAGAGCAGCATGAAAATGTATGCAGGTACAACACCGGCCTTTTACAACTGCCTGAGCCAAAGGTATTAATCATCAACTGGGATTTGAAAATCATAACCAGGAGACAGCAGTCGCGACAGCTCTGCAGCATAATGACAAAATATGCAGAGCAACGTGGAAGAGGAGAACACACTCTGTGTCTTTTAGTCTCTGTGCAATTGAGAGGTATGTTAATAAGCATGTTCATTTGAATGGCTTTTATTGTAACAATAATTTTCTTGCTCTACTGGATTTTTTTTAGTATATTCCTTAGAGTAATAACATTAATCAAGGTACTTCTACATGGCATTGTCAAAGAAAAAGCATATCCTGAGTGAGTCTGCCTACCATAGAACCATTAGTGAATTAGGATTTATCGTGGGCCATGAGATCACATATTCCCCACACAGGCAACATGTCCACACACACACACACACACACACATATTTTTTAATAAATTATCAGATAGCATAGGCATGGTGGAGGAGAATAACTACTTCTTTAACTTAAGGATTTATGCCAACATTTCATGCAATCAGTTCAATAATAGGACTCTCCATAAGATAACATTCCTTTAAATAATACATGTGCTAAAAAGATTATATTTAAATGAAAATGCAAGAGCTGGATTTTTTGTCACTTTGTGTGACAGCAGCAAAGGTAAAATTTTTAGTAGGGCTTCTTTTGAGGTGGTGTGTGTGAAAGAGCATGTGGTGAGCTTTCACCTGAAATGCAGGTACAAGACCTTGAGAAATGGTATCAACATCCCTACCATATGCACCACCAGCACTCTTTGGCCAACAACAATTTCATAGTGTCTATACACCCCCACACATAAGCACATGCTTGCAACTTCTGAAGTTGGGATGGAATAAGTTACATAAGAAAAGCTGACCTTTGGAAACACAATGCACAGCTCCCAGCACACAAGCCCTGAAGGCCAGTGCTGTTCTGAGCCCACCAGCCAGAGCCCCGGGAGGCTGACGGGTGCTCACCCCAGCCGCTGCCTGTGCCTCACTGGGGAGACTGCTGGAGGAGTGACCTGGGACAATTCAGCGCTCTGGCAGCCTCGCCCTGTCCTTGCGTTACCCCTTAGGCTTGCCAGCAATGATGACAGCTTTGCTCCCTTTGAACTGTCTGACTGAGCACGAGGGCTGACTTCAGCTGGCTCCTGTGCAAGGCAGAGTGCGCCGTGCCTGCACCACAAAAATCTGTGGGAGCTCAGCTATTGAATCCAAGGGCTGCAGCACCAAGTCCCTTGGAGTGGCTCCTTGTATAACCAACTTGAGAAACAGTCTGTGGTTTCCTTTAAGAGCCATTAGAGAGTGTTACATAGTTTTATGTCTAGAACTGAAAATGCTGGTATCTAATACAAACCCAAAACTTAATCACAGAATACATTTGATATTTATCTGTGGCTAAAACTTGCTCAATTAAACTCTTCCAACAAACATGACAAATATTATGAGGCACAATAACACTCAGCTGAGGACAGCATATATGCCACCAAGCAGAGCAAAACATACATCTTAAAAGTTAACAGCCTCTTCAGATATGCAAATACCTTAATTCCATGTGGTTGTCCAAACAGTTGTTGCAACACAAGCTCTTTTATGAGTTATTTCATACTTACAAGGGTCACTGCTTACTGATTTAAAGACAGAGTCCACACCTTTTTTCTTCTTCCTAATTTCTATTTTGTTCCAGCTCTGCTTATTCTAGTCTGTTGCACTTGGCATTAGGAGCTGTGACAATTGTTTCTCATACAAACTGCAGCTCACACATTTGCAGTTCTCTTCCCTATATAATACCCTTACAGCTACCTTGGAAAAAAAGAAAATGTAGCTTATTGGTTGAATGTCACTCGTTCCAACACCATCACTGCAGGATAAAAATAAAAACCCCAAACGCTAGATGTCTTCATTTTAGCATCTGGAAAACATGTGCATTAGGAAGTTTAAACATATTCCAGAAATGATAAACAAACACTGCCAAGTTCTTTCACTGGCCTACAGTAAAAGCCAGCACAGAGGAAAAATATCCCATGCTTTAAATCCCAACTATCCCATGTAACTCAGGCTTTGAATATTTAATAGTAAGCAAAACTTATCTCTAAATCTATACCTTTGCACAATAACAAATTTCAGTTACTTATTGCTAATAAAAATATATCCCATTTGTCATATTTATTTATAAAATACCAATTACATTACAAAAGCCTGAAGCTTAAAACTGAAGCTGCTCATGATGCTTATGAAACTGAGGGCTAAATGTGCTCCAAAGCAATGGGATAGCTTGCCAAACTCTGCCGGCCACTCTGCCCCTCCCTACTTGGAAAAAGGCTTTGTGGGGGAAAAAGGCTGTAGCTCTGCCTAGAGATATGTTCCAAGGGATTGATAAGGTTTGGGATTTGTTTTTCTTTTTTAAAATGCTGTTTTAAACTTATTTTTTTTCTTCATCTGTGGGCAGTTTGTTGGAACTGTTCAGTTTGTTGGTTTCTATCTCCTGCCTAAAACAATAAAACTGTAATTTCTTGAAATTCTTCTTGAGTAACTAGAACAGCCAACAAGAAAAGCTTTTCCTATCTCTCTGTTAAAAACAGAGGTGGTATGCTGTTGTGGTTGGGCTTTCTAAATTGTCATTTTATTTTTTTTCTATTGTTGTGTTAAAGATGCAATGCCTGATTAGTGCAGGAAGAACTTATGTTACATGCTGCTAAATCCACTGAAGCAAGAGCTTTCCAGCAGTGATGACATAGTTATATCATAGTTATGTTATGATATAGTTATGTTTCTTATCTGCTGGTTGCTCCATTTCTGTGTATACAGCACCATATGAACTATTAAAAGCTCTGTACATTTTATTATATGCACGTTGCCATGATATTTACATTCTACATGAAATTACATGCACAGTGCCATGATATTTACATTCTGCATGAAAAGAGGGATAACAGCAAATGTGCTAAATGGTCATGAGTTAGGAGCAGAAGTTCATCTCTGGTTAGGGAAAAGCTAGTGTATATGAACCATGTCTTGTAAGGAGTATGATAGCCTGGGGACCACCACCTTCTCTTTATGAAGTCTCTCACAGATATTAGGGAGAGAAGTAATATTGGAGACTCTCACGGAGACTGGGTTGGGTTTAAAGCAGAATAAAACACTGCCCTGGTAGAAATAAATATTGGAAATCAAGCCTGGTATAAACATTACATGAACACTGACTGTATTTACTTATGATTCCAGCCACTCCCCGCTGGCCAAGGGCACCCCTGTAACAGCCTGACCCTGAGCATGCCAAACAAGCCTTGGCACAGGCCCAGCTTTGCAGGTCTACATTTCTTGTCTGACTGAAATTCAACATGCATTTGTATCAAGAGGATGAAGAGGACCTAAGGAGCAAGGTTAGGTGGCTGCAGTGTTCAGATACACAGGTGAAGGATCAGTTTATCCAGTCCCAAGTGGTGGCACTAGAATTTCTTAACACTGACTGCAATGTGCTGGCAATGCCTGCCACCAGCGGCTGCCCACAGGCATCATACAAGGACCAGCCAAGCCCTGTAGCTCCTCTTGTGGAAGACAGACAAGTAATTAAGCAAGGTAACCACAGGGTTTCAAAAGGGAAGCCCCCACCTCATTTCACTCCTGGAATGCAGGTATGGTCTTGTTGCACTATGTCATTTATATGTTGCAATAATTGGCTTGTGGCATTCCCATTCCTTTTGGAAGCAGTTGGTGACAAGTCATGTGTTAAGTGGACTCATGACTATGGCAGTAAGTGGCACCAAGTAGAAATTTTTACACATTCCAGTTCAGAAAAAGAAGACTCATTTTGCACCCAATCCAGGAAAGCAAATATCCTATTTTCATCTCCAGCTACAGTTCCTAGACAAGAGAAGAAAATTCTCAAGAGTGACATTATGAGAAAGAAATTAAAAAAAAAAAAAAAATTCAACCCAAACTCAAGAGCTATAATCTAGATCTGGCAAAAGTTGTCTTCCACTTTTCTGCCCCAGCTCTAAAAGTTTGCTTTGCAAATGCAAATATTTGTTTCAAGTGCTTTGTCTCAGTCAGTGGTATGCTTTTCAGTTTTTCACAGGCAGTTTTTACAACACCATTTATACCATTGACCTTGGCCTGAAAAATAAATACAGACCATATCCATCCAAGTAGGTTATAAACTCTGCTAACCAACTTTACAGCTTTTCAATCCTATTAGGCTCCTTTATACAGTGTAAAGCCTCTCTAAGGCATTTATTCCCATGAATATACTTGTGTATGCATGGAAGGTATAAGGGTTTGTCTGGAGAAGAATTTGGTTCTTCAGTCACCTTGCAAGTTCCTGACACATCAGGTCAGAAATTTGACATGCAAACTAAAATCAAAATCCTGATATTTCAGGATTCCTAAACGATGAATTTAGGAATTATACTGACCAATATACTGTTTTCTCAGATCTGTTGATTGATAACACATAAATACCACAATATGATGTGCTCAAAGATATTCCTTACAACTTTTTTATTGGTAGAGAGATTATAAAATAGATATATCACCTCAATTTACTATGAGGAGATCTGCTTTCATATCACATACCTAAACAATCCGACTCAAGGTCTATTGTTCCACAAGCACATGCAATAAGCGTGATTTTAAAATAAAAATCAATTGTGAGCCCTTTATTAAAAAAGCTAAATTCCACTGATTTTACTGGGGATGAATGGGGAGAAGGAGGGTTCCACAAAAGAAGTGATATGGTGCCTCAGTAAAGATAGCAAACTCAGCTTAATAAACTTCCTTCAAGGATTTTGGCGGGTTTTTTTGGGTTTTGTTTTTGTTTGTTTATTTGGTTTGGTTGGTTTTTTGTTGTTGTTTTTTTTTGTTTTTTTTTTTTTTTTCCCTTTTCAAAAGCTAATAACTTCAAAACTAATATAAGAAAAACCCAGTCAACCTCTGGGTTCAGCAGTGCCAATATGCATGCATGTACCTTAGTAATTGCAAGTCCTGGTTTAATTCTTAAACAAAATTAGTTCTTATTTAGCTTTAATATTTGACAACTAAACATTTTCTGAAGGGAAAGTCTTTTATACCAGACTATGCTCTTTCTATTTTCTAAACATTCTGGTTCTGTAACCAAATGTAAGTAACACAGCTATAAGAAGTAGAAAGGAACACATAGTCATTAACAGCATAAATAGCCGGTTCTAAAACGTAAATAGACAGAAAAATGATTATTCAAAGATCTGAAAGTATAAGCTTTCTCTTACTGGTAAGATGCTGTTGTTATCATAGGTACTGTTACTAGATTATATTGTGTGTTATAGAATTCATATGCATAGACATATGTAATATTTCTTGATGAAACTCCCAAACAAGGCAATTAGAATATAATAGGAGTTTGCAAACATCACCAACTCATAAAGAGAAACTGGTGTGTTAAGTTCACATACCAATTAAACCAGAAGACTAGCAAACTTGCTAACACAAGGTGTAGCTTGAAAAGAGTACTCTAAGAACCCAAGTCTTACAGCCACTATTTCTGAGGGAAAGAACTGAGTTTGTTTTCCAGAGTTACCTGGGATAGATGCTACAGACAAATTGCATTACAATACACACTTAGGTATTTATACTCAACTTGGAAACTTAATTCAGGAAAAATTAATGTGGAGCAGGGTCCTCACAAAGCTTTTCCCATGAGAAGACACAGACCAAGGGAAGTGGCTTGAAAGTGACACCAAAAAAGTGTCCTGGTCTGCCTGCATGAGTTTCCAAGAAGCTAGGACTTTCTTTAAAACTCACTTTCTTGCAGAATTTTCACAAGTTTACTCTGAATAACTACACATCTTTGTGACAAAAGGCTTAACACTTACCACTTAAATTAGGTTTATTTACAAATACAAATAATTATATAATGATTATTATTATTGTTGTTATTATTACACCATAACTATTTTCTATTGTCTTGCTTTGAATAAGAAGCATATGTAGTTTGCAGACCACTCTGCTGGAGGTGTACTGCTGTACCAGGCAACACAGACAAAACATTATGCAAGGAATAACCAAATTCCACAATGAAACCAAAATGTTGGGCTACCAAAAAAAATAATTAGCAAGAGTGGCAAGAGTCAGGCCAACAGGTTACTCTATGCCAATCCCAGGGGAGAGGAGCTCTATAGTAAGGAGAACTATAATGTATCAAAAAAAAAAAAAAGCATAGAAAGAGATAATGGCAAGAAACTTTGCTAAATACATCGAAACTGCAAGGAAATCATATGACTTTGTAACACAAAATGCAACTAAGAGATTGCCAGAAAAGACAAAAAAAGTCTCCAGATCCTTTTGGTTGATAAATGGACTTCAGACAAAAACTGTGGACTTAATTTAATGCAGGATTTTTTTTTTTTATTTATTCTCTTGCATAGACAAATGAGCCTTTTCAGAATTATTTTCCTTAGCTTAAAACACATGTAAAACAAAATGCAAAAATTTCTTCCTAATCTGTAGCTTTGATGAAAGATGAACTGGTGGAGCTGCTGTTAAGGTTGTATGCCTTTAAATCTTTGGTGCTGATGTAAAAGTATGCACTCGCCAGTCTGATGTTTTTAATAATTGTCAGCACAGTGTCACTGGACTTATATACATCTTGATGAGAAAGTATTAAAACAGGAACTCTGCTCCTGATTCTTAATCTGTTGTACTCGCATCAAAGCCAGACCCTATATAAACAGGAAACTGGAATGGGCTTGATAATGTATCACCAACAGGACTGAAGCTTTAAAGGAGACTGGGCAGACAAACAGAGCTACAGCCACTTTTGCATTTGCACTGATAAAAGAATCATTCCCCAGCAGATCATCATCCTTCATGAAGCCAAGAGCTATAAAGTCTTCTGTGATTGCCAAAGGTTAAATAGCTGTACCTAAAACCAAGTCTCAGCAACACTAAACTATACACAAGTTTTCAGCCACCTTGAAACATCAAAGGTGAAATTGTCAAAAGGACCTGAAGTCCCATCCCTAAAGCAACTCAATTCCATCACTTTTGATTTTGTTATCCATCATCCAACATAATGCATTTGCTTTTGAACATTTACTCTCTAGCCTGCTAGATGTCCAATAATATTCCAGAACTGAGTGTCTGTAAACAACTAAGTGTGACCAAAAAATGAATCTTGTAAGCACTCATCTCTCACATTTTTTTAATTTGCTAATATGAACAGTTGTAAATTGTTTTTAGAAGCATCAAACACTTTAGTTGTGGCTTGAAAAAAGCCTACAGGAAAATACCATGCAAGAAAGAGCACAATGCCCTCAATTTTAAACTATGTGTTATTTGGTCTAGTGAACTGCCAGTAATGTGCAAATGCCACTACTATTTAAAGTAATCTTCCAGAGCACTGAGGAAATTCACTGGAAGGTACTAATGAAGATATCAGGGAGGTTTATTATAACAAGTAGGGCAAAGAGTGGAAAGGAGACTAAGTTCTGCAAACCCCATGCTGGGGACCTTCAGAGGCATGATACAACAGAGAAATTTGTGCCAGAACACTAATCCTGAGGTCTTCCCTCTGGGTCACAGGGTCTTGACTTCTAAGGACACTAACAATCCAATCCAAAGTGGAGAGAAAAAAAAAACAAAACAAGACACGAAACTTTCCTTCTATAAGATAAAGTTTATGGCATAAATAAATAATAGTGCATAGCATCATTAATAAGAGTCTGGATTACCGGCATTAGAATTTCAAAAGATTACAGATACTGTGCTGTCGTGACAGATTAACTGTGCACCTAATCAGGCAGTGATATCTTTCACCAGCTCACAAAGTCATATTTGAGTAAGAAACACAAAGCAAAGGAACTTAAAGGCACAAAAATGTTTCCCAAAACATAAAAAAAACTCTACAGATGTGGTGTGCCTGTTATCAAGAAGCGAGATTTTCTTTGCTTTACATCACAGTGAGGTTTTCAGTTACTCTACAGCTGTTTCTCCCCATTTCAGTTCATTAATCTGCAGTGTAAAAAAAATTGAGCATCAGGCAGTCTTTAGTTTTAACTGAAAGTTGAGGAGAAATACATTAATTAGGTATTTAATGTACAGTTCCTAGATGCCTAGTAATTGTGCTGTGTTCAGTTTAAGATTAAAGTTAAGATTCTTTTTCCACTCTACATTTACTATATTTATAAATTTTGTATTTCAAAAAATCACAGGATGAGTCAAATTGGAAGGCACCACAGTTGGTCACCTGGTCCCACCTCCTGACTCAAGTAGGGCAATACTGGAGTACATGGCACAGGATTCTGTCCTGATGGTTCTTGAATATATTGCATGAGGGAGACTCCACAGCCTCCCTGGGCAATCTGATCCAGTGTTTGTTCACCTGCACTAAGTTAGGAAGTTCTTCCTCATATTTAGGTGGAACTTCCTGTGCATCAGTTTCTGGCCATTTGTTCTTGTCCTGTTGCTTGACACTGTGAAGAGCCTGGATCATCTTCTTGACACCCTCTGTTCAGATACTGATAGGCACTGATGAGATACCCTCTGTCTTGAGGCTGAAGAGGCCCAGCTCCCTCAGCCTTTCCTCATAAGACAGATGTTCCAGTCCCTTGATCATCTTTGTTGCCCTCCACTGGACCTGTTCAAGTTGCTTCATGTCTCTTTTGTCCCGAGGAGCCCAGTTGTGGCTCAGCACTCCAGGTGTGGCCTCACCAGGGCTGAACAGAGGGACAGGATCACCTCCCTCAACCTGTTCACAATGTTTTTCCTAATGCAACCCAGGATCCCTTTGGCCTTCTTGGCCACCAGGGCATTGCTGGCTCATGGACAGCTTGTTGTTCACCAGGACCCCTAGGTTCTTCTCCTCCTTTCCAGCAGGTCAGCCCCCAGCCTGTGCTGGTGCTTGGAGTTCTTCCTCCCCAGGGGCAGGACCCTGCACTTCCCGTTGTTGAATTTCAGAAGGTTCCTTTCTGCCTATCCCTCCAGGCTGCCAAGGTCCCTCTGAAGGGCTGCACAGCTCTCTGGGGTGTCAGACACTCCTCACAGCTTTGGGTAATCAGTGAACTTGTTGAGGAGGCACCTGCCCCTTCATCCAAGACACTGACGGATAAGTTAACAATACTGGGCCCAGCAAAGAACCCTGGGGGACACCACTAGGGAGAGGTCTCTAACTAGACCCTGTCACTGATCATGATCCTCTGGGATCTGCTGCTCAGCCAGTTCTTAACCCAACCCACTACCCACTCATCCAGTCCGCACTTTCAAAGTTTGCCTATGAGCATATTGTGAGAGGCAGTGTGAAAACCTTGCTGAAGGCAAGGTAAACAATACTCACTGCTCTCCCCTCATCCATCCAGCAAGCTCTTTCTTCATAGAAGGCAATCAGGGTGGTCAAACATCATTCACTTTTAGTGTATGCATGCTGACCATTTCTGATCACCTTCTTGTCCTCCATGTGTGCCCCAGAGTGTGAGGTGCTTCATTACCTTGCCAGGGATTTAGGTAAGGCGGACTGGTCAGTGGTTCCTAGGTCCTCCTTCTTGCCCTTTTTGTTTATGTTATGTGAGTCCTACTCACAAACAGCTCCAGCTGTAAGTTGTAGCACACATCACAGGCTGGAAGGCTAGAAAACTGAGGAAGGCAAGAGGTCCTCTGACCACATCTACTCACCTTCAATTTTATCAGAACTCTGATTCACCTTTTTCTTCCTTTTCACAGTAAGATATGTTAGTCCAGCCTTAATTCCAGCATTGTTGGATTTTCATGGGTTGCACTATTCAAAGGTTTTAGGGTAAATCTCAATAACAAAAGATGTGTTCAGCTGCATAAGGAGTCATAAACCCTATTTTGTGTCTTTTCTTAAGCACATACAAAAAGTTTTCTCAGCATTTTACTTAAAGATTTGTTATAACCACAATTATTTCAAAATGTATGTAAAAACAACTAGAAATTTATTCCTTAATCCTGTCAATAAATAAAAGAAGAAATAAGCTGAGCCTGGTAATAGAGAACAGAACGTGACATTTGATTCAAAACTTATCTGAAGTTATTTGATTCAAAACTTATCTGAAGTTTTTGAATCAAATATTCAGTATTTGATTCAAAACTTATCTGAAGGCTTAAAAATGTTATATAAGTTTATTGCCTTATTTTCTCTTGCTGTGACATGTATATCCTGCATTTTCCCAGAGCAATGATGAGTCACTTAAAAATATATTGTTATTAGGTACGTGGGCTCAGGTCAAATAACTGGATCTCTTCAAGGGACAGGACAGTATCTTGGACATGTGGGAAACCATACTGTTTATCATTGACTCACATATCCTTTGGGTTTGCTCCTAAAAGACTTTTAAGAACATTTTTTAATAGAAATTCCCTATATGTTTCCCTTTCACAATTTCTGTAATATTCTCTAATTATACCAAGTAAGTCTTTAACTTGCTGCTTGTCACCATTGTATCTCATCTCTTTTCTCTCATAATGTTAACTAACTCACAGCACGATGGAAAAGCCAAAAGCAATTTAACTGACCAAAACCTCTTACCCAATGTAACAGGATATCTGAGTGTAAAAGAGATCTTTTTCAGGCCTATAAATAAGAATATTTCTAGTGTCACCTCCCATCTATGAATCCCTTCCTACTTCAGGAATCTGGAAGGGGAGATGGCTTTTAAAAGCATGGTATTTTAGGACCAGAGCAGGAAGTGATTACCACTGTTAATAAAAGTCATGTCAATTATGCTTCATGAGCAGCAAGTGTATTCAAATATTGCTCTTTGGGAAAAAAAAAAAGACATAATTTTTCTTTAGCTTTCTTATGTTTATTTTGTTCATTATTACTGCTAGTATATAACAATGCATTTGCATTGGTTTAGATCAAAATATCCCAATTCTCAGATCTTGACATTAATTATATTTTGATTTGTAAAGGGTTATTGACATGAATTACACTATATAAGGCAGAATTCCTTCTTTTCAGTGTATCAAATATTATAAATTATCAACAGATGATTTATAACAGAAATTTTCCTCAAGGTTTAAGGTACATTACTACCAAGACCTATGTCTCAGAAGTGTAATCAGCCTTTGGTTAGAGCCAGTGTCATCTCCTACTTCATTTTCTCTTCTAGTGTGTTTTGTATCTTCAGATAATGACAGAGGCCCTTAAACATCATGCAAATGAACAGGGAGCGGGACAGAAATACCCTTTGCAAAAAAAAAAAAGAATTGAGGTTACCGTAGGATTGTTTTGTACTGATAAAATTGCCACAAAATCCTGAAGAATACACCATCTCCATGTCAATTTTGGAAATACAAAATCTTTACTGTGGGTTCCACAGTAAAAATCATGTGCACACTGAGTATGTATAATTAATGAAAACAGAGTGTGCATTGTGAACAGTACAGGAACTGAGACATAATATGCACAGAATAATTTACCAGAAAAAATTTGTAACTGTATCTTTGGCAAGCAAGCAAATTCATATTTTGATTTAAACGTAAGTTTATTACCAGCAGTAATTCACCTGCAAAAGTCTCAGTTTTGTGACTTTCCACTTACTCATATGGTTCTAAAAGAAAAGACTCAGTTCTTCTGGTTAACACATAGGGCACAAAATTATTCATTAGACTATGAATCACAAAATATGACAGATGCCTGGCCGAGCATCCAAGGATGGAGTTAAAGGTCTTCCCTTATTTATACTTCAGTCAATGTGGCATGGTGCCATAGGCTTTATCTAGACAAAGATTTAAAAGTGAACTGTTAACATGCCTTAGTGAAAACATATGTTAAAAGTCTTTTATTATTGTCTATCTATACTTTGATGCACCTTAAGCTGATCAAAATGTAGCACGATGGGAAATAAATCTTAAGGGAAGATGATGTACATCAGGGGATGCAAAATAGAATTCTAAAATGCATTTGTCAGAACTTGATAGCTTAGGTTTTATTCTGTGTCCACCTCCAAGTGATTGACTAGAAAAAGATATGGAAGAGGAAGTTAAGTACTATTTACGCAAATGATCAGAATCTCCAATTTTTCTTGCGTCGAAGTTAAAGCAATAAGGCTTTAATAAGCAATCCCCCCATGTCATGTTAAGTTACAGTGCTCCCAGTTATCTGTAAAGTAACCCTACCAAGAAAGAACAATAGGAGAAACACATTCTGTGTATGAAGTTAAAGCATATTAAGTAAAGTCAAAACCAAAAAAAAACCTTTCCAAGTTAGATAACACTTTAAAAAATGAAGTATGAAGCGTTAAGAACGAAGTAAGTCCTTTGGCCCAGAAAACTGAACTATGCTCTTTGAAAGCCAAAAATAATTTTAAAATACCAAAACATCCCATATTAACCACATTTCACTTTTCTTTACTAAAATCACAACAGTGAGGTTATTTGGATAACAATAACCCATGCTCTACAAATTTCCTGTCCAACAGTGGTACAAGGATGGGTACTGTTTGCATGACTGTTAAGAAGTAATGTGCAACATAGTGGAGTGTACACATCAGCAGGCAAAGCAGAGATATATCAGATTTCATATGTAAAACTGAACTAAAATTATTTGACAAGTGATCACTTCATGTTCATTACCATTGTTTTCTGTAGAGAATTAGGTATCCAGCTAGCCAAAAAAAAAAAAAAAAAGTTTTGTTAAACACACATATCCATGCATTTGCATATGTATCAGTATGTGTCTCAAAACATAGGCTTGAAAAACAAGAAAAATGTTAGCAGTAGCCAGACCAATCCATCTATAAAATTGTGTCTGAATTTTCACCTCTTATTGATGGAGTTGTGTTGTTTACTTCAGCCTGCAAGTCTATTAAATAGGCTATTAGCTCTATTTCTAGTGTATACGCTTGGACTGAGGCACTCACAGTGACTCAGGCAGGAGTAGGACAATTAAAAAGTGGAGGTCTTCTGTCAAGGAAGATTTTTTTGGTGACACATGAGTTGCAAAGTAGTGCTAACACAGCAAACAAACAAGCACAAATAATTCCTCACATCTGAAAGTGAAAAGGAAAGAAATGCCATTCTCCTGGTGGGAAGACACATTTATTATTTCAATATGGCATTTATTGTGGTTAATGGATGCAGACTGAGAGAAAAAAAATCAATAGAGTCATGCATGTATTCCATTTGATAGATGTGGATTCTGCTCTAAGCAAGGACAGAAAAGTGGGAAACATTTTAATTTTTTTAATAGCTTGAAAAACAGTAACAGATTATTATGAGTTTTACTCACAGAAATTAACTAATTAACTAGAGGATGTCATCAACCAGAATCAGAATGGGGAAACAAAAAGCAAGGCAACTTCCTGTCTGTAAATAACCCTTATTCATTTTTTATTCATTCATTTTATAACACAATCTGCAGTCAGTACAAATTTACTAGCAGGATACATTAAGGAAAAACAAAAAATACTCTGTTTCCTCACCTTTTCCCTATAAAGAATGAGATAACAAAAACTCATATGGTTTATGACATTACCTTTGCAAATTGAGAACAGTAAAAGTCTGCCCTTCTTACTGGCTTATGCGTAGTGTAATTGTTTAGCTAAGGCCCTGATCAACAAATATTGTGTTTCTTCCAGGGGAACATCAAGGCAACTAGTCTCTTTACTGTGTCATTTGGAAGAATCAGAATATGACTAGAAAAAATGTCAAGAGGGAAATCTAAACCTAGGCCAGGCAGTAAAACTCCTCAGGGAAAAATCACGTTTATTAAGTTATTCCTCTTGGTCAGTAAAGGTTAGCAAGCATTTCAACAAATTTTCTCTTGGGTCAAATAAAGCTGGAAAGGGAGTGGATGTGATACCACCTGACAGGCCTTGATTTTCAGATGGAAGCTACAGTAGTATTTTGGACTCTCAGATTCTGGATCTTGATTTACAATAATAAAACAGTATCTCCATGATTATTTTTTTCAAACAAAGTAAAAAAGTTATTTTATTTCTGGAGAAATTTACACAGAAGTTCCAATGTTCCATCATTAGATGTGATTCTAGAGCAGGCTGGCAATGACAACTGCCATGACAGCTGCAACTGTGGGGTACTGCAGAAAATTGCTTCTACTTAACCCTTAAAAGAACTACTTATTTTTTCCCAGCCTTAGAAAAATGAATTCTAGTGAGAGGTTCATTGTGTTCCTCTAGTAAAATAAATCCACTGTATTTACTGAGAGTTGCATTCTATAGATGACCTAGCATCTCATTAAGATGATTTTACCCCATACTGTTCTGGCACACAGGCTCTCACAAACAACATTTTCAATACTCTGGTCTTCAGATCTCATCACAATCCTAAACTAGGTCACCTGGAATGATGGCATGGCACAAAAACAAATAGATCAGATCCAACTTCTCCCTTTCTTAAGTACCTGATATTAACAGTTATCTTCCCTGCAAAGGAAAATTTAAGAACAAAAAAAAAAAAATATTTTCAATAGCCCTCTACCAGTAGTTGGTTCCTCAAAACAAGCTCAGGTTGACATTAAGTGACAGTGACTGCCAGTCGAGGGCTGTTTGATAGGTTTGCATCACCAAAGCTCTAATTTCTAGCAGACCAGGCCACAGATTTCCACCTCAGGGAGCTAAGGAGCTGTGGCTGGAATGGTTCTGGCACATGAACAATCTCTATCCGAGACAGGGAACCTCCAGGTCAGGGCTGAGGTCAGTTCTGTTGAGGCAGAGAGCAGCAAGACCTATTCTTAGCACACATGAGCTGACATTTGGTAAAACTGTCACAAAGACAAGGGAATATGGGAACACTTTGCCAAGAGGCCAAGAGCCTCGTCACCCTCCTAACTCATATTACAACTACAGCTTACCTCATGTTAGTTACTGCACGTTAGCCAAGGTGTAGGAAAAAATACATCCATTGTCCAGGGAAGAAAAGGCAGTTGAAAATTACTGATAAAATGGACTTGCTATGATATTGGCCATATTTAATTTATTTTATTAATAAACAGCCTAGCATTTCAAGGGACATCAAACTAATAGCAATATTGAACTTATGATCAATCCATAAGAATGCAGACACTTAACAGCTGTCATCTTAATAAAAAAAAAAGTGTTGTGACATTGCTTTGATATTTTGCTTTCTAAAACACATCTAAAATTTGCTTTAAATGGACAGCCATTATCACCAATGGTATTTATTTTAGCTATCTCACTCTTGCTACACAGGCAAACCTTCAGGGAGGGGGAAAGGAACAGGAAGAAAAAGATAAAGGAAGAACAAATAGAAGCAAAGTAAGCAATAAAATATTGAACAAGGACTACTACAGAAAATTGCAAATATGAAATTAAATTAGTGCCAGGCATTCCAATCTAGGTTCTGAAGCAAGGTCCCTGAATGAAAAAAACAATCAATTTGAATTCCTTGGACTCCACCTGTTGTAAATACTTGCAAAATACACACCATCTTCTTTTCACCTATAACTTCTGCTGAGTTCAGTAGTGCAAAAAGTCTCGTTATTGCAGCAGATAAGACAGAATTATGACTGTGGGTTTGACATAGTGGAGTGCCTCATTACACACTGTCACAGACATCAGAGGATGCACCAGAGATTTCTTCGTCAAGGAGAAATAATGAGCTGTCCTGGCTCCACAGTCTTTTATAGCCTCCCAGATGTTTGCATTTATTTATTTAGTTATTTGTTGCATTTAAAACACCACCAAACCTATATCAACTAAGTAATGAAAAATAAACTTTTATCAGCATAAACCTGATAAAGATCAAAACACTGAGATTGCTGACAGGGCACCGTAATGGAAATAATCTCTTTATTCATCATTCTGTTTCAAAAATATGGGATGCATTCAGATTCCTTCCACAATTCCCTCCTCATTAACATCCTGTCCAGTTTGCTGCAGGCCATGATGTAGACTCTGATAATAGTTTTGGCATATGTTTCCTAAGGAAAGGCCCAGCCACCCTTCTCCTGAGCGGATGTCGATTGTGTTAATGCTGAAGGTGCATATGCACCACCTCCTGCTGGGCCTGAGCCCCAGCACTCACGTGACCTGTCGCTGTCACTTAATGCTAACCACTGGAAATCCTACACAGATACTGCAGACCTCCTCTATACATGGGCAATGCCTGCATGTGTGTGAAAATGCAGAGACACACACACCAGGCACGCACTCAAAGCACACAGAAAAGCTTACTATACATTATGGTGAAAAGAAATCACTATCATCCTCTGAAATCTTACTGGACGGGCAAAAAGTACCTCATGGAAAAGGCAAGTTTTTTCAGTTCTGTCATCCCAGAGCCTCATGTATAACAGCCAGTGATAAGGCTGTTTTTCAATTTTTATTTTTTTTTCCCTCCAAGGGAGGGAAGCATCATGCATGTAATTTTAATGAAAAACTGTAACTGTCTTCAGCGGTGATAAGATAAAATAAGTTTCCAAACACATGAGATGCATCAGTTGGAGTGCTGATCCTCAATAAACTCAACCAGAGATAAGTAGTCAAACACTCCTCTTTGGCCTCTTCTTCATCAGCAAATTAAACAGCACCAACAAACAAACCCAGACAACAGACTTTAATTGTCTTTGCAGTTCAGTTATTGGACAAGTTCTTGGCACAAATTTGGCAGATTCTCCAGCACCACAGGGGAAAAACACAGCCCAGAGATAAATCCCATAAGATTGGATGTGGTCACCTTCTTTTGGAGGGTAAGAGCTGTATGATTTCATCATGGGCTGTCCGTATCCTAAGTGCCAGAGGATACTCCCAGGCAAGTTTAACTTCTTAGTTCAGACACAGTCTTCCTGTCCACTGTCTAAGCAGAGCTTTGGTTTAATACAGGTACCAAATCTCTCTCAAACATGGAACAACATCACAGTATTGTTATTTCAGACTAGAATTTTATTACTTTCCCTATGTGGTGAAACAATCTGAGCTCCATCATACAGTTCTGTGAAGAATATTTGATGGGACAATATGTAGAACAGCAAGAATTTGCTACATCAAATGTAATCCTTACCCAGCATTCTCAAAAGATGAAGTAATAGCAGCAAAACTGACCCTGTAAATAACATCTAGAGGAATAGAAAGATGTCAAAAGTAAAATACTAAGCCTTCTCTTTTAAAAATAACTAGGATATTCAAGCATATAAACAAACATGCAACTCAAAACATCATGAAACTTCTGAGCTGTTGTATGTTATAACACACTGCCTATGTAAGGACAGGTAATGCATTTCTGCAGGGCTTAAAACCCCACTAAGGGAAAGCAAGATAGTTGCCAACATCCTAAACCATAGTCTAGAGGACGGAGCTCCTGGCTACTTCCACTGGAATCTCTGGAAGCTGTTCACCCATGTTCACCCATTCTCCCTAAAACCCATGAGAAGAAGCCAGAGTTTTACTCTGCAACAGTATCCACCATGCACTGCTGAACTAGAAGACACAGTAATCTGGAGACAAAAATTACAGAAATTCAACAAAGAACCACCTAAACTCTATATTCTAGATGCAAGCAAAAGGAGGGGAAAATGGAGAGCAAAGTATGTCTCAGTATTTCATATTTTTCCAAGTCAAAAAAACCCCCAGTACAATTTCTCATAGAAATGCAGCTTTCACTTGTCCATGACTGTGTCCCCTCAAAACTGAAGCTCCGAATTCTCATCTCCAACAAACAGAAGGATATCTTTTGGTACAGGTCAAAAAAAGAGGTGACTTGGCTGTCTCCTTCACAAATTCTTCCTAAAGAGCTGCATATCTTCATATTCTCTCATTAAAGCAATTAAGCAATTCAGTAGGGTGACAGATTCTAGTAAAGTTGCCAATATTGATATAACATCCTAATCTACACTCCTAATGTATGTTTACAGCGATTTAGTGTAGCACCAATACTAAACACAGCCAAAATACAAATTCTGTCACTGTTGTTCCCTTCTTCAGTCAGTCATCTCCCTTTCCTCACCACGCCCTTCACATGGCAGGTGAATGTGTATTGCAAAACTTATTTTGACAAAGACAGGGCAAGAGCTAAAATCCCGCACAAAACCCTCCTAGAAAAAACAAGCATGATGGGCATTTTTTCCTAGTACTATCCATCTCAAGATTGCAGGGTTCCGAGGGTTGTTGATTGTGGTTTGTTTTTCCTAAAGTCCCATTTCATATAAACCTATGTTTGGTAACACCCTTGTGAACTGCTGACTTTTCTTAAAACGGCCATTTATTACCCCAAAAGTAAAGCCCTTTTCAAGGAAAATGGTTGTTCCCTCATAACTATAATTTAGAAAGGAAATACGGAAACACAGACAGGAAGGAAATTATGGGAAGCTACAAAAGCAAAAATGTGTAAACTATAAGTAGAGAGTCTATATATAAATTCTAGACCAAAGTGAAACTCTTTATTTCAAAATACACCTTTCACAGAAGTACATGTATTTTTTTGGACAATATTCATTTGCTCCTTGCAATACTGGACTCTAAGGAATTATAACTGGGAAATATATTTTAGATACGATGCAATATATACTCAGAAACCAACAAGGTAGAATACTGAAGTGAGTTAACTGCAAAGCATGGTAAAGATCTGGCCTCTTTTCCCCTTCATGCAAGTTGCAGCATCTCTGAGGTGGCACCGAAAACTCAGTGTCAAAAGCTAGCCATGAAAAATGTCATTCATTGATGCCTGTTTTGGTTACATTTCCCATCACCAAGAAGACAGGAAATGTTCTCGGGCTCACAAAAAGGCAAAAGAAGCCAGAGTTAAAAGTAGACTCCTTTTTCCCTTCCCCTGTTTCACACTATTAATCTGAAAGACCGGAAGCCGTATGGGGATTGAGTTATTATCCAGCTACTTATTGCCTTCAGGAGGCTCCAAATTAAAAAGAAAGATTGTCAGCAGATGTACCCATCTACTCTGCCCCTTTTTCATGTCTACAACATTATTACATTTACACCCACTACATTTACATGCTGTAGCCAAAGGTGTGCCAGTACTTCACAATCCAACCTTTTTTTATTCTCCTTCGCTTGGAACTCCAAGGTCAATAGTCGAGTAAAAAAAATCACACCATGCTTCAACACTACTTTTTTTTTTTTTTTTTTTTTTTTTTTTTTTTTTTTTTTTTTTTTTTTTTTTTAAAGGGATGATCCAGAGATTTATTTTCTTGTTCTGCTGCACCTGGAATGCAGCATTTATGGCATAGTTATCTCCCCAAGAGCTCTGTCATCTCCCACATCAGCTGTTTTTGCTGTAAGCACTACAGTGTAAGAACTGCCTCTGTTCTCTTGTCATCAAATACATTTTCATTTCTGTGGGTCTGAACATCCTACTAATCTTAAAGGAATTTTCAAAGGAAGCAGCTACTAAAATGAACAACTCCTCCAGAAGTTTAATTACCTCTGTCCCAGTATCTTCTTTTCACACTTTAGACTGTAGATGGAATTACTGGTCAGGGAGCAGGTTGTCACTAGCAGTAAATTGGCTATTTGAACCAACTAGGAATATAGAGCAAATATAAATAATAATTATCAACACATACTCTCATTTTGTTTTTTATTTTTGGATATATGGACAACAAGAAAAAAAAGAGCTTTTGTTTGTAAAAAAGTTTTCTTATCAGATATGCGCAGAAAATCACACAGATCTTTTCAAATGTAATATTTTATATATATTAAATATGTTAAATCCACAATATCTCAAAGACACAACATAATTGATGGTGCAAACATGGTCTACTCTAAAACTCATTGGCAGTTCATACTGGTGAATTGCCAGATGATCAAAGAGCTGGAACAACTCTCCTACGAGGAAAGGCTAAGAGTTGGGGTTGTTCAGTCCAGAGAAGAGATTTTTTTACAGCTTTTCAATACTTTAATGAGGCCTATAAAAAGGAGGGAGAGGGACTTTTTATACAGGCAGATAGTGACAAGACAAGGGACAATGATTTTAAACTGAAAGATGGCAGGTTTAATTAGGTATTAGGAAGACATTATTTGTTGTGAGGGTGGTAAGGCACTGGTACAAGTTGCCCAGAGAAGCTGTTGATACCCATGGAAGTGTTCAAAGCCAGGTTGGATGGGGCCCTGAGCAACCTGGATTAGTGAAAGGTGTTCCTGCCCATGGCAGGTGGGTTGGGACTAGGTGATCTTTAAGGTCCTTACCAACCCTAACCATTCAATGATTCCATTTCATATGCACTTTACAACATGAAAAAATTGTGTACACATCTCTAGGTATAGCATCTCAAACTCATGAACTCATTGGCTTGCCTATATCTTCATAACCTTGTAGGCTAATTTGCAAGAAGCATAAAATAAAAAAAACAACCAGTCAAAATACATCCAGAACACTAACTTCAGGATATCTGAGTGTAAGCTTTTCTCTGTTTACTCATACAAACATAGAGATTCGTTACCAATAACTGGTGATCATTCAGAAGCATGGTCAAAATTTCAGAAATTGTTTTTCCATGTATGTATTTGAATTATTTGATATTTTCTTAAAGCAAATAATGAGAATTATTTTCTGATTTCTATTTTTTCTAGCTGTAGTTTGATGGAAACACTTCAAAATATTGTTTTTCTTCTACCACAGAAATGAAATTCTTTGTGCAGAAAGAAATAAAGGTAGTAAAGATTATATCAGTTGTTCATTTCACAATGCAACAGAGCTATGCTACAGGGAAGTGAAGCTGAAGGTTAAATTTGGGAATGCAGTAGGAGAACCTTTCAGCTGCAAATATTGAGGCAGCTTCCTCATGAACACAAACTAGAGACAACTTCATAAACAGTAAATGATTATTTTTAACCATGTGAGAAACAACTTAAAAACAACTTAAATACAAAAAATAAGTCAGTATTATTTCCAAGATGGACCAATTGCTCTTATTCTTTCAAATCTACTTTGAAACACTCTCTTCCAGGCTCAATTATTCAGTCCCCAATGTTGAAGCATCCTTAAAAATCACTCGGTGCAATTGAAGAAGGTCCATGTTCTCCATCAGAAGTGTCCTCACATGAATAACGGCTCTGAATGGATTTGGAAAGCACTATCCAAGTCGACATGCACTTTACTGTAACACAGGCTTAGTTTATGCTAGTATTACATGAAATTACACCAGGGCCCAGGAATGCAGTATGCACTCAGGTTTCCCCACACATGTGAATGCATTCAGATACCTTCATTCTGAAATCCTCTTAGAGGACTTCAACAATTCATTTAAAAGGCTTGTCAAGATTTTCTGGTTTTCAATACACTTCAATCTCCCTAGTGATTATAATCAGCCCCAAAGCACACAGCTATGCTGGCAGCACTGCTAAATCCCACTCACCAACTGCACGGTTTTTATTCTAACATGAAGTCAAAAGAATAGGTACCTAGATTTTGCACATGCGTTAGAAATTTTCAAGAAAATTTCCAAACATGGTTTGACGTTAACAAGACAAAAATATATATCTATATATATGGATGTTAATATTGTGATTCCAGAATGTTTCTAATATATTATTTAAAACTCATAAAATTAAAATCTTACTGCTATACTTCTTGTCCTTGAATAGTGTTTCCTTTCTAAACTGTCATTGTCATTAATATTAAATTAAACATTTACAACATGTTTTTAGAGACATAAGGAAACAATTTATTTGTCCACACACTTTGATAGCAGGCACTCATCAAAGAAAAATTGGAAAAGAAAAGGCAGTATGATTCAATTTCATTATATCATTATTTACTAATTAATAAAATGGTCCCTCTGAATTCAAATACAGCTTTATGCAGTCATTTTTCACTTTAAATAAGAAGCACTACTGCAGTATAAATTCAGTACTTTTACACAAAGGTAAGGACAAGATGCAATTTGTGCCACAATATGAATTGCGACTACTAACAACATTATCACGTGCAGTTCAGCAAATGCCAGCACTCTTGGATCTTTGCTGCACACCAGTATTACAAATCACCGAATCATAAAACAGTTGTGGTTGTAAGGGTCCTAAAGATCATCTAGTTCCAGCATTCCTGCCAAAGGAAAGGGCATCTTTCACTAGACCAGGTCTCTCAAACAGCCATTCAACATGAATGTTGACAGAGAAAAAACATCTACCAGCTCTCTGACCAACTTGTTCCACTGCCTCATCATTCTCATAAAAAAAAAAAATTCTTCCTTAATATCTAATCTATACCCACCCTCCTTCAATTTCAAGCCATTCACTCCTGTCCAACTATTATAGGCTGTTGTACAAACTCCCTCTTGAGCTCTCTTGTAGACTCCCCTTAGGTACTGGAAGGCTGCTCTAAGGTCTCCCCAGAGCCTTCTCCAGTCTGAACAACCCCAGCTCTCTCAGCCTGTCTTCATAGGTGCTCCAGCCCTCTGATATTTGTATTCCTCCTCTGCACTTGCTCAAACAGGTCTGTATCATTCTTATGGTGCGGACCCCAGAGCTGGATGCAACACTCCAGGTGGGGTCTCACCAGAGCAGAGTAGAGGGGCAGAATCCCATCCTTTAATGTGGCGTCTTCACTCCTGTAGATGCAACCAGACTACAGTTGGCTTCCTGGACTGCATGCATACATTTCCAGCTCATGCTGAGCTTTCTGTCAATCAACACACCCAAGTCCTTTTCCTCAGGACTGCTCTCAATCCATTACTCAACCACTTAGCCTGTATTTGTGCCTAGGATTGCCCCAGTCCAGGTGCAGGATCTTACACTTGGCCTTGTTGAACTTTGAGGTTAGCAAAGGCCCACCTCTTAAGCTGGTCAAGGCCCCTCTGGATGGCATCCCTTCCCTCCAGCATGTTGACTGCGCTGACCATTCTGGTATTGTTGGCAAACTTGCTGGTGGTGCACCAATCCCATTGTCCATATCCCCAGCAAAGATGTTAAACAGTGCTGGCCCCAGTACTGACTCCTGAGGAGCACCACCCGTCATTATCCTCCACTTGGACATCAAGACATTGATTGCAACACTTTGAGTGAAACTGTCCAGCCACTTCCTTATTCACCAAGGGATCCATCCATCAAATCTGTTCCTCTCCAATTTGGAGGATGTTATGTGGTATTGTGAAATGCTCTGCACAAGTCCAGGTAGATTACATCAGTTGCTCTTCCCTTATCCACCAATATGGTAATCATGTCACAAAAGGCCACCAAATTTGTCTGGCATGATTTGCCCTTAGTCAAGCCATGTTGGCTGCCACCAATCACCTCTTTATTTTCCACATGACTTTGCACAGTTTCCAGGAGGATCTTTCCCATGATCTTGCCAGGCACTGAGGTGGGACTGACTGTCCTGCACTTCCTCAGGTCTTCCTTTTTCCCTTTTATGTTTCACCTTTTTCAGTCAGTGACAACTTCACTGGACTATCATGACTTTTCAAATATGATTAAACCCCATCCCTATCTCTTGTTGAAGTTACTCTCATCCTATACTTTGAAATTAATGCACTGTAAAACGGATAATTGGGTATTGGAGGTGATGGTAGAATGAACAGATATTGGGTGCAGAAGGTGACTGATGAGCTGAAGCAGTGGTCATCCTGTTGCACATCTGGACCAACAAGGTCCTGCACTTCAACTAGATGTGTTAGAGATACCATCATATCCTCTTCCTAAAGCATGTATTTGCTACAGTACTAAGGCTGAGAAAACCAAAGATACTGAAGAGTCATCAGAGGACAGGATCGCTCAAGGCAATCTTACTCACCTCACTACTCCAGTGACCCACAATTCAATGATCCTGAGCTGGCCCGTGGGTACCCCTAGGTCCTTCTCACAGAAAAAAACTCTTCTGTTGAGGATATGTTGCCGATTGTACCTTCCTCCCTGCCACAACACAGCCTCTGCAGCACGGGATCAGGTGAGCTGCTTGAATTCCCTGAGCTTCACAAGGGGAGGAGGAGGAGTCTGGAAATGGTTGGCTCTTGGTTCTCTCAGAGGAAAGGGGGAGGGGAAGTAAAAACATTCAGTTGTTTCTTTTTATTGACAATATGCAATATTCCTATAAATCCATCATCTGCAGGACAAGACAATTACATGAAGAGCTAAAATCTACTCTCAGGTCACAAGCAAGGCTGAGATATCTAGGTAATATCAGAGGCACAATTACCTACAGAGAGGAAGCAGACAGCAAGAGGATGATAAGTACCAACAATTTGCTTATATAACAACAGGGGACAGAGAGCCATATATCTTCAGCAAAATAGCATCTCACTTCTTCCAAGAAACTGAACTATAATTTCAGCTGACAGAATACAAACTTCTGGATATTTTTTTAGCATGAGGAATAATCTTACTGCCAGCTTTGCTTCTGTGATGTGTCTACCTCGCTTTCCAGTTGCTCCAGCTAGCTGTTCAGAGATGCTCAGGCAGAAAGCTGTTTGAACAGGAACTGGAAAAATTTCTTTGATAAACCAGTGTGAAATATAGGTCTGTGTTCATTGCCTCCTGTGGAAGTAACATAATTAATTATTTAGCTGCTCATGGCCTTTGAACCTTAAGGGTTATGGTCTGAACAAGAATACACCTTGTCCCTGAAGTTCACTGAAATGCAGATGCTGAAGCTATGAGGCTAATTCCCTTCCATAAAGGCAATCAAAACACCCTGATGGCACCTGGTGAACATTAAAGGCAGCTTTGGTTTCAAAGTCAGAAGCCCTTGGGAAAAACAGAGGTCACATTTGTCAGGTCACTCTTTGCTCTCCAAACATTGCTTTCCTCCTTTCTGTCTTTATGTTTTCATTAACACTATCAAGCCCGACAAATATTTTCCTTCTTTTTTCCTTTTCTTCTCCCTCTCTCCCTGTCTCCCTTGATTTCTTCCACCATCTGTACCAGCCTGTTCTCCCGTTACCCTGTGAAAACTTGATTAAGAGAGTGAGCTCATTTGTATGGTAAAGTAGCAAACCAGAGATGGTAAAGCCAAGCACATCTATTTTGTAATCATCACATGGCCATTCTCCTCTGCATCAGCCTGTTAGTCAACATCCATGCAATGTTATGAATGGCAAGTAATTCCTGTACCTTAAAGCAGAACCACTACCCATGCAGCTCCTGAGGGTGAAACAAGCAGGGAACAGCTTTTATAGGAAAAGAAAAAAAAAATGACACTGAAGCAGCTGGTCTAGGAGTTTGTTTTCAAGGGAGGTTATTGACAGTAAAGAAAAATAAAGGAGTAAGGGAAGAGGAGACTTCTCCTTACAGGGAGATTGTTCTCAACAGTTCAGTGGTGGTGAATTCACATCCTAAGCCAGAAAGACTCAGACCCCCTTTCACAGATGTCACACTTACCAAACCTTATGTAACATAGCTGAAGACAGTATCGTTATCTATGAAAGCTACACTTATGGCAATACTTAATTGCACACTTGCTAAGTCATTACATTTCATCACTAAATGAAACAGTGTTTCAAAGCTGGAAATACCCTGAGAAGTCAGAATTGCTGTACTGCTTCTAACAACTCTGCACAGCAGCACTGAAGCCACCTCCTTTCATGGATCTAGGTATCTATGCCTACTATTATCTGTTGGTGAAATGGAGTAGCATGAACACATGTTGGCATGGCAATACAGCAGGAATTTGTTCCCAAGCAGGCCCATACCCTGTAATTTTCTATATCTGTGAATACACCTAATCAGGAAGGCTACAGTATTTTAATGGATGAAAAAGTGCCTTTTTTTTCCTTAGAAAGGATTGATATAGTGATTAACATCACTCCTTCTTAAAATCCTGCTATCTCTTACTTATGTGTAAAGATAAAATAACTGAATAAGCCCTTTAATTTAAATTGAGTTTCTTCAAACACTTGTTCATAAGCAGGTTTAGACTGCAGCTGGAAGGATGGTACACATGCATCCTGTCCTCCAGGCTCTGAGAGGATAGACTGCTACAGGCAGGTTGAAACACACCTTAAACTTAATTTCTGGAGACACTAAACTTTTGAGATCCCACCCACAAATAATAAAGACATCATTCTGCCAACAGTCATAAGAGCATGCCCAGGACTGAAAGCACCTACCATCTCCACAGTTCTTGGATCTCCTCCTCTGCCCACTGGCATATGTCAAAATAATTTGATCGAATATACTACATCTGTTTAGCAAAATCAGGGCTAATAGAGATATCCTATATAAATCACCAGAAGCTGACACTGAATTCTTCTCTCATATGTGCTCATACAACCCAGAAACACTCTACCAAATTCCTGGGGCAAATTAAGTCAATGATAGCCTTCCACACTTACCTGGACACAGAGTAAAGTACAGAGTATTTTCACTACATACAGTCAATTTATTTACAGGTAGGTGCTGGTATACTACTACAAAACATTGAGACACCAAAATAAAGAGGGCTGGGTAGGGTGAGTCTGCATTTATTCTGGGTTCACCTTTTAAGGAACAAAAACAAGGGGTAATATTGGTGCTTAAAGAACAACAGAACTAAATGGACATGAACGCAGTAGCTTTGCAAGAACTTTTCCCTACAGCACAGCATCTGTCTGTGCTTCAAAAACTTTCCAAAATTTTGGTCATGACTGATCTAGCCAACTCTGCTTTTGGCTGGACACAGCCTTTGTTTTCCCTCTCTCCTCTGTTTATAACTGGCTGACACCTTAAAAAGCATGGCATTTTGCAGGGGGTGTTATATGGAGATCTGCAACATTTTATAAAATCATTCCATCTGTTCTACCCCAAAGTACCTGCAAGAGAAAAGGATGGTTATAGATGATCTGAGTACTGGACCTGCACCACAGACTAGAATTTATTTCAGGAGGTAGGCCTGATGTACACAGAACAGGGGCCAGGCACTGGTGGTTGCCCCATGGTAATGTGACAGTCATCTGATGTCACTGTGAGCCCTCACACCTGCTCCAACGGTGCCAGGAGCTGAGGGTTTTCCCTGACTTATGTGTGATTCATGGGCCTGTGTGGGTGGAGGATGTGGGCTGGCCTTGGCATCACACCAACCTGAACTTCCCTCTGACACTGCACAAGAAGACAGACCAAGATTCATACCTGCCCACCCACACAGACAAGCCAGCAGATATAAAAATACATGACCTTAAAAAACTTCACACAATATCTCCATTTAAATTTTTTTCCCCTTTCTCACCAGCATCAGCTCTGGAGACTCGAAATCAAGTTACACACACAAACAGGGTTGGGCTGTTGCCTTCACCACATTTGCTACCACATTCGCTACCACATTCCTATGGCCACCCTCCTAGAAATTCCCTCAGATATTTCTAACTTCCCACTTCTCTATTTAATTAAAAAAAAAAAAAAAAAAAAAGGGGAGGTGGGTAAGAAAAAGAAAAAAAAAATGCACATCTCTCTGTATGAAAAGTACAAGTTTGGCTGAAGAAAGTATCTATAAAATACAGAAAGAAACAACTTCTCAAGTCTACAAAAACAACCACTTCTACTACATATGCTCACCTATCTCCTGAAAGGAAATTCACTGCTCAGAAACCCGATATTCCACATGCTCTAATTAAGGAAAAAGGAAATAGCTTTCAGTCTCTTGTGCAAGGGCCAATGAACATAAGTCAAACACTCACCTACAACCATGAAAACACTTCAAAAAGAAGTAAAACAAACATTCTGCTAATTTCCCTGATGCATTTCCAGCAATGTTTCTGATATAGACGCAATGGATAGGAAAGAGGAAAAGAATTTAGTGATGTGGAATCACACCTCTATAATCCATCCTCATCCCTTATTATGCATTTGTGATGGAGGGATTTGCTCTTCTCTGCTTTAGCTGGTCTCCCAGGATAACATAAAATGGACAGTGTCACACCTCAAAAAAGCTACTTTCTGAGAAGCATTGTGGTTCTCTGGTCACACTTATTTCTGTAGCACCTCTTAAATATTTAGGTAAAGCTAGCAAGAGTCAAGGGATACACAGCCCAGTAAGTCTTCATTTACATCCTGAAGTTTCAGGAAGAAAGTATTCCTCCTCCAAGTGTTTAGGAAACTCCAAAACTTCCCTGACATTGAAAAAACTCTGTCTGTAGTGTAACCTTGTTATTTCACTCGCTTCCAACCAGCTTACTGATGGTGAGTATTCATCACATTTGTATCAAAGAAGAAAAAGAAAAGCACTAACCAGAAATATAATTTACATGCACATTTCCAGTTCCACTGAGCATCACAGTTATCTGCCCAAGTCTGGCCCCTTTGAGCTCGACAGTGCTGAAAGAAGGCAAGTTTTGAAATTAGGGGTTGCTGACAAGGAATGCTCATTAAACAAGCCAGCTATGTTTTTTTTCCAAATCTAGAGACTTAAAAGAATACACTTCAAGTTTTCAAAGAGAATGTACTTCATTTTATTTGGGCCAGTGAAATTGAAAAGGAGACAATGACAGGAAAGAGATTACACGTCGAGAGACAAGACCTGATGCCAAGAGATGGACATGCATCCTTATGTCCATTCTGCCTCAGAGTCAGCTACAGCAACAATAATTGGGATACAAAGGTAAAAATAAGAAATGTAACTCTTCTTATCTATTATATTCCACCATTGTTAGTTCAGTGTAAGACACACTGTTTCTTAGATGCTAATGCTATGGGAGATCTAGCCCCTTCTATCTTGTTTTGCAAAATACAAGCTACCTTCAAAAACAGAAAGTAAATGCTAGCTTCCTTTCTCAGTGTGTTTTATTTGTTGATCATTTCCTGGGAAAGTGCTAACCACTTCTGCTGAAAAGCATTGATCTGAAAATACTTTACTGCTATGGGCTATGTTACACACCAGAAAAAAGCAAAGAACTCCAGAATCTTTACAAGTTGTGCCTATGCAATACCTTCAGAGAAATTGCAATTTCGTATCTTTACAACTTTCTGTACCTTAGCACTGTTCACAGAAAAAATAGACATACTTATGTCTGAATTAAAATTATGGTGAGAATACATCAATATTTATCTACATCATTATTATCATTAGCAGTACTAAAACAATTTTTTACACAACACCTTTTTATTCACAGAACTCAGGGCACCTTGCTTATTGTTCTCATTTTACAAATGTAAGACCTTGGGAACTTTGAGATGCAGTTTCTTTATGAAGGTCATACAACATGACGCTGACAGACCCTGAGATACAGTAGAGGCTCTGCAGTCCTTCCAGATGGTAGGCAACAAAGCTAGATACCCTGGCTTTTTCCTTCTGTGTGTTTTGATCTGCTTCATTCAGCACTTAACACAGCACTGCTTCAAATTCTGGCTTTCCAGGAACACAACTGGTCTCTAGAACTGCCCTGCTTTGTGCAACACAACATCTACATGTACAAACACACTCAACCTCAATTTGTGCCTGAAAAGTCATCCTACCCCTGCTATCACGAGTACCACTAGAGTGCACATTTGGAAAAATTAGATGGAAAAAAAAATCAGAAGTTTGAGATTCTGCCTTGTCTTTTTTTCTGGCAGGGTAAAAATATTATGTACTATTGCATTTTCTTCTCTTGGTCAGAGTGCATAATGTCACAATCATATCTACAAAAGCAGCATTTTTTAAAATCATTTGTATTGGTCATGTATCCATTCTCCCCCTAAGACAGCAGCACCTTTGCCTCTCACCCTCAGCTGATCTAATAAATGCAGGCTTGGAACTGACAAAAGACAGCAAACATGTCAAAAGCAAGAGAAAAAAAATTCTGAGCCACAAAGAGCTACACATTTCAGGAATAATAAAAAGGCCCACAGTGATTCCTCAACTGCAGATGATATCTGCAGAATGTCATAACCATCTTTTTCCCCCCCACCTCCATTTCATCTTTAATAGTTGGGACTGCCAGAACTCCCTTTAACAGAGCAGACATTTCCCTGCCAGCTACAGCTGTTGAAAACTTGGGCCAACCAGCCCAACACAGCTGGATGAATTAAAGTAAGTGATAACAAATTCAAGGACCTTCGGCTACCAGCTATGCATCTTTTCATGGCAGAGGTACCTCTGCAAATGGAAAAGTCATAGAAGTCTGGCCTCCTGCAATCCAGTTGAAGCAAGCAAAAAGAAGCACCCTGTAGTCTCACAGAAAAGCTCTATAATTTGCAGTGTGAGTTCCACATTCTTTGCATTACATTGAACTGTCTTTTTCTTGCCGTTACAAAATCTCCCATGTCAGACAGAAGCTCCAGATTACGAGGCCCCAGTAGGTTGGCACTACCAAGTGAAAGAAGATTGAGTGGATGCAGTAACCAGTGCCTGCCCAGCATGCCCAGCCCTACACAACCTCTTCCTAAGCCAGGTGTTTTCCTTTGCGTGGAAAAATGTCATTAAGCATGAGAGTAGCAAACACAGTGGTGTTTAACTTTGTGGCAGAAGGGTTTTCTGTAGTTGGGATTTCAAAGCAACAGGCCTTTTAAAGCTCCTCTGCCTATAGTTTGCTGAGCTTTCACTTTTGAGACAAAATGTAAAGTTTCCTCATCTATTCATCCAGTAAAAAATATCAACCAACTCAAGTTCCTGCCTAACTGTAATACCTAGTACTTTGGAAGTACTTCTCTAAAGTTTCATTGAGCATTTTCTGACAATAAACACAATAAATCAGTTATGAGCTTTTTCAGACTCAGAAATAAATATCAACTATTCAGACACATCTGCAATTACTGGTGGCAGGACAATGAACACTATGTGAATTGTCTTGCTAAGCAAAAAACAAATGGAATGGATGAAATAATTATCTTACATCAAATACATAGTCAGAGTCCAGTTCATCTTCCTGCTCATGTCTCTACACACTCTCAACACAGAAGAAAATCTCATCTTTTAAGCAAACACATTTAGGCACCAACTAAATTAAAAACTATGGAATCGACAGATTATGATCTCATCACCTTTTTTTTTCCTCCCACGCATTTCCTTTCCAAACTGAATTTAATTCATTTGAAAAAATTTAAGCACAGCATATACTGAACTCTCGGAGGAGGCAAGTTGCTCAGTCATGAGTACACTACTCTTTCAGTCTGGTTTTAATTTGACTTAAACCAATTTATTAGAGTGATTTAAAGCAAACAGAGAAATCCTGTAAGAGTAGATGCCACAGTACTAAATGGTAACTATTAAAAATCAGCAAACACAAATGCATTTTAAAGAAAAAGAACCCTCCTCTCTTGAGCTAAATGTAATGTACAAAGAGTTAAATTTAGAACAATAAACCATTACTATTTTTTTTTTTCCCCCAAAGGCAAGAACTTGTAATTAACCCTCAAGGAAAATCAACTTCCACATCAGTTCTCTGTCCTTGAGACATTTATGACAAAAATAAGCCCTGTGAGGCCCCACAGTGCAGAAACACCCAAGTGCAGGTGTGTCTATGGATATTTGTCTATTTTTTTTTCAAAATTTCCACACTGTGGCTGTTTATCTAGACTGTTCTCTCCTTTCTATATTAATCTCTGTTTATTCTCCTGTTTGGCAGCAACAAAAACACTCACACACTCCTGTTTATGGTCCTCTGGATCCTGCCTAGTAGCTGTGCTTTGACTCAACATTTTTCAGGAAAGTCAGTGCTGAGAAGAAATGTGCAACTTCCCAGACACGTCGCTCTGGAAGGAAATGAGCTGTACTCTGTAGGGAAAAGGAAATTGCTTTGGAAGTCTAGACCGAACCCTTCCTTTTCCATCCCTCCTCCTGTTTCCCCCTTGAATATATTTAAGACAAAACAAAGGGAAGCTGAAGGATGAAAAAGAATGATTGGGCAGAGTTTCCACCTCTGAGTGTACTAAAAACACAGGTGGATGTGGATTTAAACACCAGGGAAACATCAGCTAGAGGAAAGGCAGGGGAGACACAGGACTACAGAAGCACCTCAGAGCCAAGGGTGTTGGCAGCATCTGGCATAGCAAAATGGGAATCAGCAATGTGGTGAAAGGCAATATATTGCAGGCAGCCACCTTGATCCTCCTCTAGGCTGGATTTGTCTTTAGAATGCAGTAAGTAATGCAGCTGCTGATCTAGTTGTCTATGATTGTGACAGTGAGAGGGAACAGGCTGCAAGGTATTTAGTAAATTTCCCTTGTTCCCCCAAACTGAGACACAGTGAGAAAATCAGGTATGAAATAAGAATGGAAGTGCACAGAAGCTTGAAACAATCAATTGAACTCAGCTGAATTTTAGAAGAAGCCCATGGAGACTCTTTGAACAAAGATAGAGGTCAGACAGTTTGACCAACAAGGCCTCAATTTGTCAGGGAATGCCAGCAATACAAATAATGAAACAAAAATATTAGGAGTAAAAAAATATAAGTATATTATAAGAGAAAATTAAGAAATCACCAGGTAAGTTTGGTACTATTTGATTCAACTGTGGACCAGAAAATAAAAGAGCAAACTAAGAGAATTTTCCTGATTCAAAGAGCAAAAGAATGACCAAGTGAATGGACAAAGAAGTTTCTGGGTAGTGAGGAAATATGATCAAGGTAAGAAAAAAGTTTGACTGTAAATTTAAAAAATATTAAATGTTATGGCAGAGGAATTTTTAAAACATATCTGCACAAGGGGCACCAAGGAAAGCAATCTTGTGAAGGAAAAAGCAAGAAAATACAGGTGGCCATGGACATTTAAAATAAACTACAGCATGGGCAAGCACCAAGTTTCACAAGCTTCCTTTATTTCCTGCTTAAATGAAAGGATATGTTTTGTTTGAGTTTGTTTGGTTTTGATAAGAAGTAACAAAAGGAGAAAGAGTGAGAAACCAATCCATCATAAAATTCTTCTGGTGTGCACCTTGGTAATTCTGCACAATCTGAGTACTCTGAATTCATGCTGAAGAGATTCTCTGCAGTTAATGCGATCTTCCCTCCCCACACCCATATAGGAAAAGGAAACCAGAGTTACATCAGAGAGCAGCGGGGCTGCAAGATCACAACTTTCTCGTACCCAAGGTCAGAGCTCAGGCATTGCCCTTGGTCTGTCTGCTCAAAGAAATGCAAACCAATACACAAGGCAGTATTCTCAGGGCTTTCTGTCCCACTCCCTAAGGAGAAAATATGGAAAGACAACACTCTGAACCACCCTTTAGCTCCTGCTGGCACATGTCTCCATATGGAGCAGGGGAGAGGAAAGGGAAGCACTGATGGGACAACGTATCAGCCAAGAGTTCACAGGGAGGAGTGCTGCAAATGCCTGCTGAAATCACACCACTCATATCCTGAGATTATACTGGCCTACAGTATGTGCTGGAGCTTAATGTTTGGTTTATTAGTTGCACTACTTTCCAGTCAAAAAAAAAAAAAAAATCAAAACAAAAAAGGAGAGAAGGGTTTGAGTTTGTTTTGTTTCCGACCAAGTGCAGGAAAGAAATTTTATTCCTTAAGGAAAGTTCTCAGGAGTGGGAATCAATGTGAGGATTGTATGTCTGAATCATCCTATTAATTCCCTAAATCCCACACCATGTGGAGTTCAGATAATGTTTTCAGCTAGGAAACTTTTTTTAAAAATAATTTAAATTTATTTTTCTAAAAGGAAGAAAAAAAAATAAAGAAGTGGTTTAGAGCTCCTCCCTTCCTAAATCACAGCTGGACCCAGAAAGACTAGTTTTGTTTTTATACAAAGTCAGAAAATTGCCCCTAAGCTGGTTGGTTCCAGTAATTGGCATCAGTCACTCAGTAAATTCCCCTTTGCCAGACCAAAAATAACCACTCAGCCAAATTCTTCCCAAAAGTGTTTATTTCAGCTGAAGCAAGTACAGTTAGGTTGCAAACACGTCTTTCTCACAGTTGGAAAATGAACACCTCTATACATAGTGTTATTTCCCCACCCCTGTCTATCTACTCAGAGTTACCACTAGACATATTAGAGATTCAAATGAACTAAAAGCACCTCCTCCCTTTCTTGTTAGGAAGAGCAGCAACAGAATTACTTTTATCAGATGCTGCCTGTAAAATATACCCTTTATGTTTTTTACAGCATGTTTGTAATGCACTAGAGGAAAAATACCCATTTAGCCTACAATCACTGGAAATTTATGGTGATTACAGGGACTAATAAATCAATATAAAAGCACTTTTCATATTTATTTGAGGCAGGTACATAGTTTCATCCACCTAAAAAATATAAAATCATCAAAATCACAGTAAGTTTTCCAGAGGTTAAGTTAAAGCAGTTCCAGTTAACCAGCCTGGGCATGTCAAGTAGCCACAACATTATATAGTGTACTTACAGCACAGAGAGTCTGATGTGCAGAGGTAGTGTGAAGCTTGATCTGCACAGTCCTTCCAAGACATCCCGCCACAAGGACACTGAGGATGTTGCTAAGAGCAGGGACTGTAGAGCAGTATTGGTCTTGACAGCTGGTAAAGAGTGATCCATCTGAATCTCTTAAGAGAATAGAGACATTACATACAAGAGATTTGAACAATAATTATTTAGAATCATTAAAAACAAGCATTTCACACCGCTATGGCTACTCCTGTCCCCTCCCAGACCTTCCAGTCTTCAAGAACAGGAGAATCACACCTCAGTTTCATCCCAATAGATACAAACCAGCATTTTTCCCAGAACTTGGAAAGGAAATGGGTGCCAAGGTTGGGCATAGGAGAATAGCATGGAGTTCACAGACACAATTGTTTCATAACTTTTGAAAAATTTGGCTGAGTGAGTCTACTGGAGCAAGAATATTAACTAAAAGGAGCAGCTGAAAGCATTTTTTCTGCATATGGTAACTCAGCATGAGACAGTAGAAGGAATTAACAGTGAGTCAGCTTGACATAGGATGGAGCAAAATCTGAAGGAATCCTGGATATAAACCCCAAGAGATAAAGGCCAGAGTAAGCTACTGATGAATCTTGATGAGGTCACATCCAAAAGGAATTGATCTTTAAACTCTGGTCTACATAATACAACACATTTCTTGAATTACATAGCTTTAAGTTAGCTTTAAAAACATAATAGGAAATGAAACATTTTCATGTTTTACAATTCTCTTCTAAGAATAGATAACATGTCCTAGAGTTTCAATGCAAATGAGACAATATGGTAGCTGTTGTTGCATCTACAGAACTGCATTTGTGTAGATACATATGTATGCGTATGCACACAGTATAAGCCAATTTTACTTACACACAAACTATGTAAGGTTTGTTTCAGACCTCAGAAATGGCTTGTGCTTCCAAAAGATATTTTTCTGCAACAAGTCATGTAATAGAAGACATTTCTTCTCTGATCCTCATGGTGTTAGACACACTATTTATATTGCAGTGGTATTTGCAAGCATGCAACACACATTTATTCCCCTCTCCTTCTTTTCAATTGTTTGACATGCATCAGTTGACCGAAAATAATTACTCATTACCAACTCATAATAATACAGTATCTACACAAAAAAATAAAAATTAAGAAAAATTAAAAAAAAAAAAAAAAGAAAGAGTAAGGTGTTCTTCTTACTAACCCACTTGGCTTCCTAAACAGCACTTAAAAATATGTATTTAATTTCCCTGAAAACAAAACAGTAGCATTTATGTTTTGTACATAAGCAAAGGATAAAACCTTCAAAATGCAACTCTTTAAAGCCCCATAATTTACATTCTGGTGTCATAAACCAGCAATAAAGTATTTTAGAGATAGCCATAAAATTGTGATCCAGCTTCAACTCAGCTGTTAGAGTCTGAGCAGGATTATTTACATTTAATCAGTGGCAAAGTCCACATGTAGTCTGAACTGTTCCAAAGTTTGTCTGTTTTCTGATGGAGCATCCCAGCTCAGGCTCATGCCCGTGCCTGAAAGGGGCTGGACATTTTGCTGCAAATGCTTTCACCTAAAGAGGCATCTATCACAGAACCCAAACTGCTACAGGTGAAATAACATGGAATATGGGGCAAGGAAAAGAAAGACAGGGCTGTCAGTGAACATCAGCTTTCTGGCGGGCTGATGATGGATGTGGAATTTGGGGGCTGGTCTTGTAGCAGGGTTTGCCTCAGCTCCCTGGATTTCACTGTTTCCAGAGCCTGCATCTCTGAGGTGATCAAGCACTGCACCAACTAAACCCAAAATTTCCCCCACATATCTGAAACACGATATTCTGTGAAATCTTCGAGTCTTACCCATGAACACATCCAGTGAATCTGAGAGTGGAAACAAGAGTCATACCCCCTAGGATCTGACTCCTGCCTTACTTTTTGGGCTGCCAGAAGCCATTATCCCCAGCCCCAAAGATGTCCAGGGCAGCTAGAACCAACTCCATGGGCACGGATGACATATCTCAAGTGTGCTGTGCCTATCTTACAGGCTGTGATCCAATTGCAACTACTTCCAGACAGTCTCTATACAGGAGATGCGTTTGTTTTGGCTCTCTCATTTTAACTTTCAGGTCCAAATAATAAATTAAAAGCAAAATAATACTCCAACCCAAATCAGACTGAAAACAAAAGTTGAAAACATATTAAGTAAGGTGTCACACACACACCAGGAAGCTTATTTCAACTTCTTCTCTAACAGGACAAAGTAAATAAGAGGAAGTATGGAGCATTCCACATTCATAGGATTCTTCACTAGAAATCACAAGTTCTTTAAAAATTATTTGAGGTTTCAAACTATACTCAATGCAGTCAGCTGGGACTTTGCATTTTATTCGTGAGGATATAAGAAGATGAGACATTGCAGAAGACAAAGCAGTGAGCTCTGACAATACAACATACTATTACAGAAAATACCAAGTTTAGGTCTCACAGTAAGGTGTTTTGAACCAATCCACAAGCAGCAGAATGGTTTTGTTAATAAATAACTCACCATCAGTGAGAGATTATCTTTGATTCTGCTGTTGACCCACTGAACTAGAGCAAAGACATTTGCCTATTACTGCAATGAGTTATCAGTAGGATATAACAATAGCTGAGCAGATATCATACAGAAAATAAAAGCATGGGAAAGTGGTAGACATTGTTACATAAAATGATAAGGCAAAAGCTTGAATTTTGGTCTTCCTAATACTCATTCCTTTACTTGACCACAGGAAGCAGGCTACAAAATACAACTCTGTTCAGTAAGAAATATTACAGTCAGGAAGTGCATAACAGTTCAATTACTCTCATTGCTTCTTTCTCCAAAGAATAATATCATTTTACCAAATAGATATTTTTTTTCACCATTTCCAGATGACTAGAGTTGTGTCATTTTTTACATTTATTTTAAGGTTTCAAAAATGTAAACAGTCTCCTAGCATTTCCTTGGCAAGACAAGCATCAATGATGACCAGATATAGATTTTAAAAGGTTTTCCTGCATGCTTCACAGTCACGTGTTATGATTTTGCTTTTCAGTTGTAGGTTTTACTCAGCTTGGAAACCAGCATAGTCAGTATTTCAGGATATTCAAGAATCCTGGAAACCTCTAAGAACCATAACATGTCAGGCCCTGATTTGGGAATGTGCCTACCTGTTTAACCTCAAGCACAAGACCTAACATCTTCATTACACAAAACTTTAATCAAGCATTTAACTTTGAACATATATTGAAGTGCTTTGCCAATTCAGGAAGGATCTGGACCTTTTTAAAGAGCAGCATTGTTAATTGACTACAAAGATGTTATATCCTGCAACTGGGCTCTTAATGAGCTGTGCCTGCTGGCAAGCAGCTCTGATAACACACAGCAGCCATCTGGTCCTCAGCAGCGGGGCACGTGGATTGCTGCATTACTCATGGGGTAAGGAGTACATACTCCCCTCTCTCAAATAACTGCTAGACAGGTTGCAGCTTGCTCCAAATATGCTAGTTTGTGTACATACCTGGCCACTAGTCACCGTAATTCAAAAAAACATCTCCTTTTTATGGTCATCTATAATACAACACTGAAGTGATTTACTTAATTAGTGAAAGAATACATAAGGCAATAAAACGCCTTTTACAGCTGGTTAAGCACTGAAATAAAGCTGAGACATTTGATAACTGCGGGAAGGTTGCTGGTAAGGATATTCTAATGCAGTGAGCACTCACAAAATAAAAGGAGATAACAAAAACAAATCTCATGTTTGTTTCCCTGATATTGTTTCATCTTTCGGAGCTGCACCAAACTGCAGCTCCCACTTCCCTCAGACTTTCTGCAGAACCTGGTAACAAAGACATGCAGTTTGGGCATAAACTGAACAAAGAAAGCTTTTGAAAAATGTAAATATGTTTGAGAACAGGTAAGTAAATAACTTATCAAAGCCACATCCTTAGTGAAAAAATAGTTCTATGATTAGGAAGCATGTTTCCAAAATACTTGCTTCAGTATCTTCAGCAATCTAACTTTGAAAAGCTGAGGCAATCACACTCTGCCATGACACAGGCATGTGCAAATCATTTGAATTCAAAGTTAAACCCACCACAGCAGCTCTAAATTCATCCTAAGTGTAGAATTATCCATTTTGTGCGTGTAAATATTACCGTCCATTTTTACAGGTATTATTTTGAGAAGCTGAATTGCCTGCTTAGGGAAAGTGTTCCATGGTTTCAGTAAAAACTTTGGTGGTGTTCGTCAAGGGAACATTTGTTCTTTCTGTGCTGTGATTCTTCTCTTGTCATAGACTACTATATTACAGAGCCCAAATGTAAAAGCATGTTGAAATAACACAGCTCCTTTAGCCTAGTCCAGATTAAAATCAAGCTTCTCACATTCTTCTCAAATAAAAAGCAAAATAAGAGGAATTTAAGCAAAACTTCCTGTGCTTTTATTTTAATTGTAACAGAATCAGATTAACACTTTTATTCCTTCTCCTTTTCCCCACAACTCTTTATACAAATTTCTCAGGTCAAATAATTACTGTGTTTACTTCTCTGTGTTCCCTCCATACACTGTGCACTGCTTTTGCATTGAATCAAACTATATAAGCCCTCACTTTCAGCTGGAACTCTTATAAAGCATTGTCATTCAAATGAAAGAAAATATTCTAGCAGTTTAATCTGGTTTTTGTTTCTTCTCCTCCAGCTAACATTGCTGCTTATTTGGATGGGCAGTTGGTCTGTAGTCTCTAGTTACAAACTTTTACATAACAAATAAAATGCAGAGGATAGTTTAAAAAAATTGGACACATACGGTGTGAAAATACTTTTACAAACTTCTCTGAAAACCATAGGCCAAATACTGGAGCCACTGTTACAAATAATTTCTAATATACCTCTGATGAACAAGGTTATCTTCAACCCTTTTAGCTGCTGTAGAATAGTTAGATTTCAGCACAAACTGTACCACTTTGACATGCTTCTGTTACCTTATTTGTGGCATCTTGAGTAAGGCCATTACTGTTTATAATAATAAATTTTGTGTTTGAAGAATCCTTGTAGAAATCCACAACTAATGGAACACATCAGAAGACTATCAGATTGGACATGGTTTTCTTTATTCTCCCTTCAAGATGGAGCTGCTTTGGATACCTCTCAGAATCTCTTAAGTAACATATGACAAGGAAGCATATGTTCTCTTAATGTCACTTTATTCAGAACTACAAATTAAGGTTTTTCCTTCTTCTTTATGATTTTCAGCAGTAGCTTACACCATGGAAGAGCAGCGTAGCTTTCTGGTTCTTCCACCATCTCCAGTGTCCTGTAAATGATATCTGAAGGATGGAAAGAGTGTCAGCTCTTCTCTCACCACAATATTTGGATTCCTACTCATACATTCAAACAAATTCAGAGAGATTTCATTTAAACCAATCCTAAGCACTTGTGGTTTACTTAGACCACAACCAACTTCCAGGACTTTCAGTTTGCAAAAGTCATCGGAACATTAATAATTCTTCTCCCTTGAATCACAGATACTGCATTCTCATTTATTTATCTTCCTGTAAATACATTTTTTTGCTTCAACAGAAATCAGATTCATCCTATACATCTAATCAGCACAATCACAGTACTTCAAACCCAACTTTAATCAAAGCTATACTGTCCAGACTATTTTTATACACAGCTACCACAAGTGCCTATTTTAGTTGTTGTGGGGAATTCTGCACTTTTCACACATCCCTCTCTACTTATCAATGAATAATATATCTCTGTGTAATTAACCTTCATATATACCTAATACTCAGGACTTAGAAATGACACAGATGAGGTATGATGGAAGTAGGTGATTCTGGCATGACAGCGTTTACATCAGGTCTCCATTTAAACCTGACCCCAGGTTTACCAATGCGTTCCCCTTCCGCTGCCCAGGAGGAGCCAAGTCTGGAGTAGAATGTCCGATTCCAGCATGTTTAAAAATCATCTGCTTTTTTCTGCACTTGCTTATTTTAGGCTACCAATAAATTCCTCCTAACTTGGTGCTTTCCCTGTCCTTCTCTACTCCCACCACCTCCTTTCCTGCAGGTTGTTTTTCCCCCACTGAGATTCCAGTGGGTCTTGTGCACAGAACTGTAGACATACGTTGATTTAAACACAGAAGTACAGAAGTAGTTGGGAGAGGAGAAAGTGTTACAAAGAGAGGATTGTAAAGCTACCAGTATATCAAGCAAGGCTTTTTTTTTTTTTTTTCTTTAATTCCGTCCTCCACCACAGTGGACCCTGGAAAACAAGTGTCCCCTTTCTCTCTTATCCAGCCTGATTCTGTGCTGCTCTCTCATTTGACATTACTGCAAGTCTCATGACTCGAAAACACAGTTCCCAAAGAGAAATGCTCAAATGAGAATGTCATGACCAGTTGACCACAAATGCTACCATTATTCATCGTTAGGCTGAATTATTCCTGCCCACCATGGATCACATCATTATGCAAAGGCATGAGCTAAGAATATGGGAAAAGACTGGCAAAAGGCCTCTTTAAGAAGCTTGCCAAATTTCATCAATTCATTTAAAGAACAAAGCATATCTATTAAGGTAATCTTTATATCTTCTGAATACTTTAATGCTAAACAAAGTCCAGGTATTTATTTTTGAACTTCCATGCACACATTTCCCTGATTTATGTTTTCAAAAGAAGGGACTAGATATTATAACAACATCAACATATAAAAAGATTCAGCTGTTTTTTCCATAGCTTCATACACTACTGTGGTCATTCCTCTTGGCAGAAACATTTTAAAATCTGCAAGAAAAGACCAGAAACAAACTTGACTTTCAGATTTTTTCTTTTACTTCTTTTCTTTTTTAAACTTGAGCATTGTCAGACTCAGGTTTAGCAGGGATATTTAGGTTTTTGTCAGTCCATTTATTTTCTCTAAGCTCTGTACAGAGAAGTAAGTTTATAATTCAAAAAAAAGCATCCACTAACAAAATAAATGAAGAAAAACCTCCCTCAATGGGAGACTTCTTTTAAATTAGAGAGGAGACTAATCAAAGAGAAAATTACAGCAGCCCATTTTCAGGGCACCACCTCATGAAGACCCAGTTAGCAATCACATACATATGTGAGAATAAGCCACACACAGCTTGAATATGCTGCAGGTGGACCCACACAGTATTGCAGCTCAATGATTTCATTTCTCTGCTGCCTGGGATCATAGAGGATGGACAGTTGTGGTGGGCTTCCGTACACATGCACAATCAGGAATGCTGCAGAACTGTCATCACGCTCACATTGTCATTAGTGGCACAGTTGAGCGCAAGCAGAGGAGATATGAAGGGGTACAGCAAAGAGACCACAGCTCAAGATGTGCATGTGCTGCACCCCGATGAGCAGCATCAGAGGGTGCTGAGATACAGGAGTTACAAGCACCTGGTTTATTAAAGAAATGCAGGATCTGAAATGAAGCCACCAAAGGATCCCAGTTTGTGAGCACAAACACATCATTCCTGACTTCAAACTGACCAAGCAAAAAGCCTCCTGAGGAAAAGCATTAGCAGCACAGGCTTCACTTCTCCCATTTCTGCCTCCATCTACTGTGTTCCCCACAGGAAGAGAGATGGAGCAGAGTTGCTGCAGGAAACACACAGGAGGGAAGGAGCAGCCACAGTGCAGTTCCCCAGCCAGTTCAAGGCTTCACTTTGCACTGGCACTCAATTTCCCCTTGACAAGTTGTTAAACAACTACCTGACTACAGCCAGCCTCCCTCAGGGGCCAAGTCTAAGTGTGTTATTGTGTTATTCCACATTTATGCGAGGCAGGTTCTCAGATTTGAAAGTATTTTTATGTAACAAAAGATAAAATAAATTTACCACACTTGGAGATTAAGTGCATGTATTCTCAGATAAATACCAGCTCCCAAAGAAATGGCTTAATGCTTAAAATGTTTTGGCAGAATGGCATGTAGCCCACAGGCCCCACAGGTTGCTTGGAAAACAGAAGTACAAACAAATGTGTAGCAAAGATTTTGTTAATATGCTCATCTTACCTATACCGGCTAGTTTGGGTTGATTAACAACCCCAGGAAAAAGAGCAGAAGGCACAAAGAGGAAGAAGAACCTTTAAAGCTGGTTTATATCATGCTCAGGTTTCTAACCCTTTAACCATGCTCTAACCTTTTGCCAGTAAAACACACTCAGCAGTGTCCACAACAAAGAAATCAGACCTCTTTACAGCAGCTAAAAATGTGATTTGCCTCCTTCATCTGCAGGCAGTATTAAAGGGGATAGGAGACTATCCCAGCCGTGCTGCATCCTCAGCACACACAGGGGCTCTGGGAAGGAGAAGAGAGGAGGAAGAGGGGTCTAACAAATATAGTAGACTAAAGGAATGATGGAAGAAGTTGCTTATGCCAAAGGAAAGGAAAATGTCTTGAAGAAAACAAATCAAATCACCACCCCCCCCCCATTTTATTCCCTTCTGTAATGTTGAAAAGAAAAAGCCTGACATTTGGTAATCCTGTCATAACATTCCTAGCAGGTAGGGAAAGACAAATATAGGGGAATTCCATTTACCTCAAAGGTTGGATTTTATTTCAGTTCACTTTAGCTTTTTTTTTCTTTTTTTTTGCCTCAGGCTTTGAACTTTTCTTTTCTTTAATGTTTCAGGAAACCTTACAGAAATCATGTCCAGGTTTAATCCCTATGCCAAGTTCTCCACCTCTGTGCTTCACATGCTGCTCATTCAGTGCACGCCTCACTTGCCCAGAGCTCCTCTGTGCCGCCCTGCCGAGACCCAGGCTGAGGGAATAAGAAATTACTCAAGCACCTCTCACTAATGTTGCAGCAGTTTTTCATTTCCACTGTTACTCTGAAATCAAAACAGACTCCAAAATTAACAAACTACAGCAAGAGAGTACAGGACAAAATGGTTGATTTTTCACACCTCATTGGCCATTTTTGCTTCCTGCACTATTTTTTTCCTCTTCCCTTCTGCGAGACACCATCCCTCTTCCCACTACCTCCCTCTCAGGAGGGTTTGCAAAAGACCCCAGGGCAGCAGGGTACAGATACCAGAGCCGACCTCCATCCGTCAGGAGCCAGTCCTGACCTCCATCCATCGCCAGCCAGGCACGATGTGGGAATGAGGTTTGGTGCCAGTTTCCATGGCAATGACACTGCGCACCAAATGCACGCTGCCCGTGGAGCTGTTTTTTTCACAGAGGTACGTGAAACAATAGACTAAGCTTAGGATATACAGCTAAGCTTAAGGCATGTACAGAGGAGCCACAACCATCACATGAAGGAAAAGTGTTTCTCTTAATGTTTTCCCATGACTGCCTCTTTTTTTTCCTGCAGCAATCTGTCCTAAGCAGGCATTGAGGAGCACCAGTTTCAGCAGCTCATACATAGATGTGGCTGCATGTAGTCGTACATGCTTGCAGACAGGAGAGACCATGCCATCTATATATGGTCAAACAGTACTTCCAGTGACCCCTCTTTACCCTCTTATGTCTGAGAGAGTTTCTTAAGGGCTTTCCTCAGAACCACAAAGCCGGAGCTTTAATTCCTGACCTATTTCCAAAGCTCAGCAAAAGCCAGCACAGATGTATGTTCACCACAGAAACATCCTGTGATTTTGTAAAACAATTTAAAAAAAATAAATCTGAAGTTGCAAGGCTAAGCACTCTGAAAGCTCTTGGATCAAAAAAGTCATTAGGAAAAAAAAATAGTTATTGTTTGGTTTAATGTTTTCCATTTCAAAAGAAAGTGATTTTCATTAGATGAAAGAGCTTAATGGTTTGAATAAAATTTCAAGGGTTTCAAACCTCCAGCATGGGTGTAGTGTTTGATAACTAAATATTTCCTAATCTCATGGAGGGGCAGAAAACCCACATTGCACAGGACATCCCTCAGCTCCACCACCTTCCTGTCTCACTCCTGCCAAGAGGCTTGAGGCATCCCTTGGGGACAAGCACCGGTTCCTAAATTCAGGGTACATCAAGTTGCTATCCTCAAAGTCCCATTTTTTGGCTGGCCACTCCTGGGTCAATCATTCCCCAGGATTAGGAAATTAATTCATCCATTTTCTCGAGTCATAAGAATATTTTCCTGCCTTGACAATATTGGACTGTAAAGACCTTTTTCCAGAGCTGAATATCTTACTCAACCCTGCCAAGTAACAAACATACTTTTCATGGCTTTTTAGCTCTCTCGTATAACTGTCTTCCACAAATGCCAGACATCAAAGACTAATGTTGCCTGATGAGCCATAATTGACACAATGACAACCAAGTATTTCATATCATCATATAATCTTTTTTTAAGAAGCGTGGCAACCTTTTCAGCTATCCACATTTCCTTTAAACATTTCACTTTAAACTCAGTGAAATGAATTTTAAAATTGGCAGTTTAGTATAATGAAGCATTTGCAAGAGCTGTAATGTCTTTTTCTCATTTTGCTCCTAATCGGATCCCATAATTTGCACTTAATTCAGATTATCAATGTACCACTACTATAAAGGGGAGAAAATTGCACAGTTTGATTGTAAAAGACTAAAAATACTGCTGAAAACCTAGCAGGCAAAATATGAATGCACAAAACACTCAGAAAGTTCTCACTCCTGGTGTGAGAAAGTGGACATGAATATATTGAAAATTCACAAAAATCTTGGTCTCCTTCTTTCACATATATAGAAGAGCATGCCAAACCCCAGAGAAACATTCCCACTTCAGGGGGGAGGAAGTAAACCACATGCCTTCCATAAATAGCACTCTCCTCCCTTAAGTAAACCCTGTGCACTCAGCCTCTGACTATGCTACAGTTTAAATATTTTGCTAACCTTATGCTATATTTTCAGCACAGCAAAAACCAACACTGCAAAACATCTGCCCCCAAGTTATAAGTGGGAGCGCTTAAGAGGCAGCTTTTCTTCTGTTTAGGAAAAGGGGTGCCCTTGCTAGGAATGCAGCCCAATTCATCCTAGGTCATCTGGAATGGCTCGGCTCAAAGGTCCTGCTATTTACCCGCAGCGAAGAAATTGCCCAGCTATGCTGCCTTTATAATGAAGCTGGCTTACCCTGCACAAGAGAAAGAGAGAGAATAGCATCAAAAGAATCAGTCTTACTGAGACTTTTAAATGAGAAATCAGCTGAGCAAGCCACTATCCAAGGAAAGAGGAGGAGGTTCCCTTGCACTCATTATATGATTTAATTAATTAAGGCACATACCAGAGGCTATTTGAGTGTAAAGACACAGCTCGACTGAAATGACAGGCTGGTCCAGTGCCACTCTCCAGACTCAGTTTGGCTGCACCTGGGAAGACACAGGCATCAGGAAAGGCCATATTCAGTCTGCTACGGAGAAGGAAGACATCCCTTTAAACTTTGCATTTCAAAGCAAATGAGGCTCACAACAGCCTCAGCCATGGAGTGGAGCAAAGACCAAAGGACACTGATGAGAAATCAGCACCCACTCAGCCATTCCTCTAACTCTGACTCTCTAAGTGAACGAATTCACACTTTGCAACTTTGGACAGCCCACTCAGGAGGCTGCATATCATATATGTCTTCTTTTCCACTCTCTTATCAGCAAAACATCACTCTTGCTTTTAAAACCTCAACAATGGGGAGATTAAAAGCAGGAAAATAGGGAGATTACAATGGCAAATACACCAGGCCTGACCTTTCAGTATAGGAATTCTGGGTTGCAAAAAGCAGGCTCTGGGCAATGCAGTGTAAGGAGGAAGAAGCAGAGATAATCAGATAGGTCAACAAAAAAAAAAAAAAAAAAAAAAAAAAAAAAAAAAAAAAAAAAAAGAGAGGGAGGGAAACCCCAACCACACGTCTGAATAACTAAATTAAAAGAGTGAAAGTTGTCATCTTTTGATCTGTCTGTATCACAGACACAGCTATCAACAATCAAGCTTCCTTAAAAATTGTGGTGTTCTCTCAGCTGCTTATTTGCATTGGAGGAGGATTCAGCAGTATAATACACAGAGATTCTGCTTTCAGTATTTTGCTTCACAGAAAATGGCTAGAAAGTTGGTACCAAGAAAATAAAAGCTGAGTCATATCATAACTGAAAGATAGCTTGAAATTTAAAAATAAATTAGGAAAAAAACTGCAAAATAACCCCAAACAAACAAAAGAACAACAAAACAAACACACAAAAAACTCAAACCAAAACCAAACACACCACATAAATAAAGCCTCCTGCAAATACTGCTGATGAATTATTATTTACAAATTTGCTACCTCACATTAAACTCCAGCAGCCAGCCTGGGCTCCCACCACATTTGTCTTCATGGGTTACACAGAACTACCTTCACTTTACCCTAGTAATGTTTCAGTTACGGTCACAAAGGATGTCACTTCCCTCTACCTTCTTTATCAATTTTTGCAGAAAGGAGGGGAAGAAAATTTAAAACATAAAATAGGTATTTGGAGACCAGGAATGTGAGGACTTTATTAGAGCTGACTGTGATCTGAACTAATTCTTTGCATTTCCTACCACAGGTAGCTGCCATGGCTGTACAAATCTTTCCCAGGGGAGAAGGCATTCCTCAGCTCATCATTCAATGGCTCTGCTTGCCCTCTGTGAAATTACCTGAGTCTTTCTTTAAAAAAATAAAAATCAATGTTTCAGTGTTTTTGATACATGTTGCTAAGGCAGACCCCACAACAGATCCAGAAGGGTACACCGCAAGTCAAATTCTTCATATATTTTAATTACAGTTTACACAAAGTGAAAGGCAGGTTAATAAGCTCAGTTCATTTAAAAAAAAATAATAATAAATGGCATTATTGTATGAAAGAAGAGGGGACTTAGCCTTCAGAGGGCTGAGCAGAAAATATATATTACATCCAAGAGTCACCTATAGTCCTCAGCTGGGAAAGAGGAGGAAACAAAAGGGGCAGGGAATGGAGAAAGGAACAAGGGACCTTATTAATAAAATCCTTTTAAAGAGAAGTGTTTCTCATTAAACTGGTCCCTCTATACCAGAGAAACAGATTCAAAAGGTTTTCTCCCATGTGAGGTTTCTCAAGACCATTGAGCACACATAAATCTGCCAACAGAGGAAGCAGAAGAAAGGCATTTCAAGCAGCAAAGCTCAAAGAGCAGACAATAGGTGCCATCTCCAGATAGCAAGGAAGCACTTCCCGGAGAGACCCGTGGCCACCCATATTTAATGTGGGTAACTGAGAACATGCTCCATTCTGGCCAGTGTGAGACCCGCCACCACAGCTGCTCACTCAAAGCACTGGGTGGCCCTGAATGCTTTTAAATGGAAAACATGAACACAGATATCTGGGTGGTGTTCTGTGTGTAGTGGCCTGAGAAGGAGGGGGAGGTGAGCCTGTCCCCTGACAAACCCTGAGTCACAGCCCCGTGCCAGGGAATCCCATGCAGAGCCCTGTGCACTGAGGCGCTGGGCTGAGCATCAAGGAAGCACCACCCCAAACCTCCTGGTTACATGACCAAATTACCCAGCTGTGACACATCCTTTCTTATGTCATGTTTTGGCTACCCCAAGTGTGACACTACTGTTTTGGGTAAGCAGAGAGCATGAGAAAGGCGCTGTGAGCCCAGCTTACTCTACGCCCTTTTCCTCACCCCATCCTCACAGCTCCACTTCCAGGGTTACTCATCACAGGTCCCCACCTGTCCCTTGGAAGTTGCTGTGCCTGCAGTTCTTCATACTAAATTTACTTCTGAATGGGAGTATTAACACATGATTTGGTCTATGATTGAAAAGGGATTACTTTTTTCCCACCAAACAAGGTGAAAGGGAAATTATAAAGTTGCATCCAGAAGGATATAGTTTCCAAGCTAGACACCTTCAGTTTTAAAAAACCCTATGAGGTTCTAATTTATTAATGAATAGCTGCTGTCTTTGTAATTTTGTCATACTTATTCCATTACTGTCTGACACTTCCTATTGTCACTGCTTGAATTTTTAAACACTTCCACATGACTAGTGCTAATCTCCATGTTTCATGGAGGGCTGCTAATAAAAGGATAGAGATGCATGAGTGTATAAGAACGATTATAGCTAAACATGCTCTAAAGCCTGCTCTTAACACCTCACAATTTCTAGCATTTCTCCCTTCCCCCTAACTCCCAGCATCTGAAAGGAAAAATGAAGGAAATATATCTTTCCCCTTAATTTTGGGCTTGAATGGGATTTATTCCTGACCAAGAGAGAAAAAGAGAACTCCTTCTCAAAGCAAAAGGCTCCCAGAACAGGGTGCAAAGATGCAGGACTCCTGTGTGAAATAAACTTTGGCAAGCAAACAGCAAGCTTCCTATCTTGATTTTTCTTTCAGAAAATCTTGCAGAACTGGTACAACAAGCTGTTGTGAACAGCTGCTTTGAGGATACAACCTTGCAATAAACAACCTCTGATTTAAACACAGGACTACCTAGACAGTCTTTTATTTGTTTATTCCCAAGGATTTCAACACCTCTTTTGCCCTGATTCTCTGCACCACAGATATCCAGCATGTAGGTACATAGACATTATGCATTTGAAAGCACAGTTAAAGCACCTTTTTGGATTCATACTTTCTTAAAATCCTCCTCTCCACACCTTTTAAGAACCCTCAAAGAACAATACTGACTTTCCACTTCCCTCCCAGCCTGCTCTATTGGGTCTGTTTCCCATACCCAGATTAGGTCTTAGGTGCTTATTACTGGCCCATGTAATTCCACACACTCTACCTTAAATGCATAAATGTGAGCAGGAAATTTGCTTAAAATTCTATGAAATTTACACCTTTACCATAAAGGTCACCATGGTAAACAGGGACAAATGACCCTGAGTGCTGCTTAAACACATGTATTTTGTGCAATCCATATTGTTTTTCACTGCCTCATTCCAATAGTACTTTCTCCTTGTTCTGTGTGCACTGTGCTCACATGGGAAGCCCATGATCCATTTAACAATTTGCAGGTATCTCTTGCTCTTGGTGTGTTGGGTGAAGAAATATTCTTTATTTTACTGTGGTCCCCTATGTTCAGGTAAATGGGGCTCAGCTTATTTTGGATTTCTGTCTTCTCAAACAGAGAGGACCTGCATTTCAGTAGCTCTGCTTTAAACCAAATGAAAAGAGGCAGTGACAAGCATCACTCCTAATCAGTCAAGGACACACCAAGAGAGCTCACTGATGCAGAGAGTAGGTTTCTTTTAGATAGTAGGAAGAACTTCTTTATTCAGAGAGTGGTGAGGCATCGGCACAGGTTGCCCAGAGAAGCTGTAGATGCCCCATCCATGGAAGTGTTCAAGGACACAACCTGGTCTAGTGAAAGGTGCCCCTGCTCATGACAGGAGAGTCTAGATGATCTTTCCAAACCAAGCCAGTTTGTGATTCTGTATCTGAAAGACTTCCATGGCACACCTGCTTTGAAGAGAGGCTAACACAACTGCTAAAAGACATTGCTTAGTTGTTTGGATATTAATCTAACGATTAAGTAATCCTGTACTGATAACAGTTCATAAGAAATAAAGAGTTTTGGTTTTCTATGACTTCCACAACTCCCCCGACCCCAAATCCCAACTCATGGTCAACCCAATTTACTTCCAGAAAAAGTAGTATTTCTAAATGCTACTCCTACAACTAACAATGCTGCACATAAGTCAGAGCTGTCCAATTTTAATGCAACTGGCATATACACTGACAATTTAACAGCAGCCCTAAAGCTATGTCTAGCTTGCATATGCACACCTATGTACATGAATTGTTACCAGAAGAAATTCAAACCATCGTGAGAGCTGATTGTTCTTGTGATTTCTCTTCAACATTAATGAAAAGCCTGCAAGCAAAAAAATGGTCTTCTCACCTTGAAATGACAGAGAAACTGAATATGCAGGCCAGGCTTTGAGGGCGATACGCAGCTTTTAAAGTTCAACCTGGACCTCCCAAAACAAAGTTTTCTAAACTCAAAGGCCCTCAGATCTCATCTACTGAGCTCTTTCAAATACAGGACAAAGTCTAAAATGTACTACTCTTCTCACTACAAAGAAAGAAATATTGCCAATCCTCCAGGCAATGCTTTGAAAATTTATTCCTTCATGCCTTTATATTTAAATAATGACATTTGTCAAAAACTTACTATGATTGTATTTAAGACCTTTCAATTAGCTTTAGGTAACAGATCACACTACCAGTGGTATCTTTATTCACCCCTAGGAATCCCTAGGTAAACTGTCAGAATGGACAAAAACCTCAGGAAGTCATGAGGCAACATGATCTACTTGTCCAGGGATAAAACAAGAGATTTTCTGATCATGAACCCAGTGCAGGCTGAGTTTACAATGTGAATCAATTTTCTGAATGCAGGGATTGAGCCTAAAATGACTTATACTGCCGTGGTCCCCTAGTATAACATAAAATAGCAACTGTTTACTTTCTAAACCCCCTCTCTTTCATTGCTCTACTCCAGGAAATAGTTACAGACTATTTTTTTCCAAAGATACCTAATTGCCTACTGCAGTCTCAGATCAAACATATATTTGCATGCTTTAATTTATGTCTACAAAGTTACTTCTGGGCACAAAATAAGAGCTAGACCAAAGCTAGCTAGCTTAACCAGTTTTTGACAGCCAAATACACAACAACAAGCCTTATTTAAGCCTATTTTGCATTTGAAATTTAATGTTGATTCACAATTTAAAAAAACAAAAAAACACCTAAACAGTGCAGTCACAGCAGAGCTGTGTTGTAAAACATAATTTGAAATGTATCTGCCCATTCAATTCATGTACAATATTCAAATGCCGGGCTGATTTTTCTCTCTGCCATGATAAGGGCACATGCACAAAGCAGAGGAGCTCATGAATTCACAGGCCAGCAGGTGCTTTTGGGAATTTCCCTGATAGGCGCTTCTGGCGCATGGGAACCCCCCCGCACTAGTTCAGATTAACCATAGGTCAAAAACATGTACTGAAGCAGTAACCAACACTGAATTTATAATGAACTAATTTGTTTTTACAGCCACAGCCACAGTTACGGGCACCAGCGCTGAGCTGGCTCCTCTCCTCCTCCTGTTATTTTAACTTTCACATCCTTCCACCTGTTCTCATATGTCCTGTGGGGTGAAAACACATTGCACGGTTGTAGATAAATTTTGTCACATTTGCCTTTTTGTATTTTGACAGTGCAACAAAATGGAATTATCCTACATAACAAATATCACCACTGCACTTACCACACAGAGATCTGCCAGCCTTCTTTTCCCCCTTCAAGGCTAAGATGAGCAGCAGCAAGAGCCCTTGCTTGATGAGGTTGCTCCCTAAAGTTTAAGCCAAAAATAAATAAACAATTAGGATTGCTATACAACTCTGTGAAGTTTATATACATCTCAGCAAGTTTGAGGATCTGTAATCCTTAAGCTGTTTTAAGCTTCCAACATTTTCCTGAACTCAAATATTAATATCTGTTATAAGTTTCTTCATTCAATTCCACTTTTTGAGTTATCAAAGTCCATAAGATTGCCTATCAGTCCATCTATAGGCTACTGAAACATTCCTCTGACCCCAAATGACAGGCCGCCTGTGGTATATTTTACCAGAACTTTTCAAGTTAATTTTTTACCTTTCATTTATTCCTTCACTCTTCCATAGTCCCTGGTTATTTTATACTTTGTCTTCAGTTTCTAGTCTTTTCATTTTTCCTCACAGGGTACTTTTGTTCTTTTTTTTTTCAGAAACCTGTGCTCTGTTCCCATCTTCCACATCTATATTAATGTCTCTCTTACAGAGCTGACTTGAGCAGTCAAGATGAAGCTAAGATCTAAAGCTAACATTGTCCAAATGGATTTCAGGTAAAGAAAACATTTTTTCTATCACTAACAGCAACATTGTATAGAATGCATACACGATTAGAGAACTTTTTAATATGGAAAAAATGGGTTCCTTTTGTGCTGAAGTTATTCTTACACTAGACTTTGTTCTTAAGTGGATATTGAGATGTTAAACATAATAGAATTTCACAGAGATTTCACAAAATACTAGCTATGCTTAATCATATGAGTCTCATTTATTTTTAAGCTATCTAGTAGTTAGTATTTTTCCTCCTTACTTCATTTATTAGAAAAGATAAGGTGTTACCATCACCCAATACCAGTTTGCACTTTTATGGTATTTAAGTTGCAAGTTTATATTTTGATTTTCTGACATCCTGCCAGTGATATTTCTTCCCTGGGCTGTTGAAGTAAGATGCTGGCTCTCCAAAGAGTGAAATGTGAATTACCATTAGTTACAAAAGTGCTTAATGATCTTGACAAACCAAGGGGTTTGAGAAAGCACAGATCTAAATCTACAAAACTCAAAGTCTGTCAAAAGGTGCCTGCTGCATTACAGCAAATTAAAGTAATCAATACCAGTGTCTGGATTCCCAGCACCCAGACATTCTGTATCCTTTGCATCAGCAATAAACAGAAATTAAAAAGTCACATAATTGTTAGGGTTGAAAGGGACCTCTGGAGAGTATCTTGTCCAATCCCCCCAAATGTTGACTTCATCTGTAAATTTGGATATCAAAATATTTTGATTAGGTGCTCAGATATGGAATAGTATGGATGTTGGCAGAGAAGTGTTTTAGAGTTTGTTTGGAAGTTTTACACTCTCTTAGTAATTTCGGTGAAATGCCAGGGAGAATGATTACAAAAGAAGACTGTTCTCTTGCAGATGTCAACTGTATTTCTTTGAGTTACAGAGAAGCATCTGGTCATCTGGGTTTGACATTGTCATTATGTGCTGTGATATTATTAGACTGCTTAGCTTGATACATGAGAAGGATACAGATTTAAGGTAAATCAAAACATGCCCCATATACATATATTTTTGATGTCCAACTATGCATTACTTTGGGGGTTGAAAGTTAAGGATTAATTTCACATTGAGTGAAGCCAAGGCAAAACATTCTCAGTCCAACAATTTCTGAAACAACAAAGGTAGATTTAGATGTGATCTTCAGATTTTTTATTTTCACAAAAAAACCCTAAAAACAAATGCAAAAGAAAAAAATCACAAAACAAAACAAAACAAAAAAGCCCTCAATAAAACTTTGCTCAAATACATTAATCTGCTTCCACTGGAATTCCTCTCTGTCTTTCTTACATACACAAAGCTCTCACAATCCCCTCTTCTCAAAACAAAATTTCAACAACAGCTACCAGTGTTTTGCTCCTGAATGCAAGAAATTAGCTTTTTACAGCAAGAAGAATCATTCACTGGCAGTCTCTTCAGGGCAGAGTCCATATTGCTGGAGGTTTTTAAGATGAAAGTGGAGAGGGTGCTAGATAATCTGACCTACCTTTGCCATGAAAGAAATAACACCTACATCTAATATCTAAAGTAGCCAATGAGAGCATCTTTCCCATAATCTGTGTTTTAGAAATCACAAAAAACAGAAGAGCAGTATATAAGTAGAAAGACTTGAAATCATACTTCAAAAGAACTTTTTTACAGAGGCACAGGGTTTTTTTCCCACAATATTTACCATGAAGCAACAGGCAAAAGAGAATTATGTATTTGAAGAATAACATGTTTTTAAGCTGCAAGAAGTAAATCACCTAGAATGTGTATACCTCCAAGGAAAATTCTATTATACAAGATAGTCACTGCAGATTACTGATGCTGTGCAATTTCCAACTATTCCTCTTCAAAAAATAAGTGAAAAAATATAGTTCAAGATGGTGGCAGACAGTGATTTGAAGCTAATTTTGTACTTTCATCTCCTTTTCCTGTACTCACCTTCTTTTCAACCAAAGTCAAATTTTCCCATAAGACAATTGGTGCTTGCCCAGGAAACATTGTAAGAAGCTTTTAAATGGGTGTGTCATGACCATGAGCTAACTCCTAAGGAGAAACAACAGAAAGCATCTCACAATTCCAACTAAGGCTAGCATACTTCTTAGCCAATGTCAAGGTTATGACATATGTCAGAAACCATAGGTAGAGTTCTTTTGATATTGAAAAAATAGTTTGCGTCAAATGAGCTGGAAACAACAGTCATTTTATTTTTCTCATGTTACTACTTGTCTATATTATTGTGTGATTTTGATACATAAGAAGTATAATAAGTTTAAATGAGGAGTTCTGTGTCTGGCAGACAAGACATTTATTATTTTTTAGAAATAATTTATTCCAGGGTGTCGACTTCAGTTCAATGATTCCTCCTCTGCCCCTTTCACTCTGCCCTGATTGAGAAGAGATGAACATGTGTGGAAAAGAAGGGAAAAAGATTGCCTTTGAACAACACAGAGAGGGTGGGGACAAAACTATCAAAGATATATAAATATGGAATAATGAAAAAATAAAGATAATAGAATTTTTAAATTACCACTGCAAATAATAAGCAGAGGGAATCATTAAGAGGTCAGCAGCTAAAAACAACTGCCATGCTAATTAATATCAGAGTTATGGCTACCAGGGCAACAACTGCTCCCCTAAATTTCTTCTTTAAGTGTATTTATTATTTTCACTGAAAATTCCTTTAACTTGGAAACTTAAGCATCTCTTTTGGCACAAAGCACATCTGAGCACTGTAGGATTCTTTGGGAATCCTGTGTGTTCAACACTGAGTTGTCAGACTCACTACACACACTTTTACCTTCTCGAGGGTTTACAATGTTAAACTGTTTTAAAAACTAGAGTTCCATATCTTTCTTTCTAACATTCATTGCATATTTCTAGCACTTGAAACTCTCTAAAAACTTGTTCTCTCAAGCATTGTCATCCCATTTCAGGACCAAAGGGGCACATACTTCCATCTGAACAGTCACCCTTGAAATCAGTGAGCAATGCAAAGCTTTCTCCCAGTAGAGATTAAACAAACCACACAAGTTTGTTCAGACCAAGCCTGGGAACAGAAACCAGGTCTTTTGCATGACTGCACGATGCATTACTGAAAGGTTACTGCACTGACCTTTGGTGTTGGTCACAAAACATTACTGATAAATCGTTTTGATTAATATATTTTGTTTGGGTTTTGCTTTAAGGCTTGGTCTGCTGTTTATTTAAATGATTCTCAGGTATTCCCGCCCTTGTATTCACCAGTGCCTATTTGCACTGTCTGGTGAGGAAGAGTTGTTGCATTAAATCTTAGAGGAGGTGCAATCTTCAGAATTATCTTAGGTTGAAAATTGAATTGAATAAACAAGAAGCGCTACTTCTTGTTTATTGGTTGATTTGCAAAATAACCTGCAGAAATGGAGAAAAGCACATTACAGCTAGGAACAATAAACATGTTGGAGGGACAGAGAGAAGTAGCAGCATGTGCATAGAGTTGCCTTTCCTTAGGATTTCCCAAAAGCAGCTTGGCGAAGGCCCACTGTGGGGAAAGGAAGCTGGTGCACACAGATGAGGAATGCTTGAGTGGAATAAAGTTATGATAATCATAAGGCTGTAAAATTAGCACTACACAGCTGGAGGCAGAAATCAGAGCACTGCTTTTACTGAGAGGAGCTTGAGAATTTCACATTGTGTGATCACACAATGTGGAGTTGTAGTTTTAGGTTCCACTGTATGTATGTTAAAGATGATTTATCCCTCTTGTACCCCCCTTGTGCCTTTTTGGTTCATCCCAGGTTTTCCCATCAGCACCTGTGTGTCCATCAGCCCCAAAAACCCTGACTCAGGCCCCTGACCCCACCCAGGTGACTTGTCCATCCTTCCCCTCTGTCTGGAAGCTTCTGCCAGGGTCGCTGGTTGATGGACAATGGCCTGGGGTCCCTCCCCTCCTCCCTCCTAAGTGGATACCCTGGCTGTCCTTCCCTCGGAGGGCCACTCCCATGTCTTCTCCCGTTGGCTGATCGGGTTTCCCCACCCACCCTATATCAGGGCCTGTTCGAGGCCCAGAGCTCACTCTCTTCTGGGACCTCTTTGGGTGCTGCTGGACTCTGGGGCTCTCCTCGGAGTCACAATAAATTTTGGCCCTACCCCCAGAAGAGTGTCGCCTCCTTCCTTGTCAGTGGGATCAGCAGTGTCCTCGGACCCATGAATGCACTCTCTAAAGCCCAGCTGAGTTCAGCAGGGAGTGCCTCTTGCTGCCCTTCTTGTCCTGAAAAGAGCTAGCCGGGGCTAGCAAGGGATCTGCTCTTGCGAGTTGGGATGAGACGCGGCAACACAAAGAACTAAGATTTGCTAAAACTGACAGTCTTAAGTTTTGTCATTCAATTAAATCACCCCAATACTATCTTAGTAATCTGCTGATAATTACAAAAATATTTCAGACTTTTTTAAAAAGATCATTTTGTGGAAATATTAAGGGGTTTTTTTGGTTGTTGTTTTGCAGAATCCTACTAGAGCCAGGATTATGATCCAAATACCATCACAGCTTCATATTCAGACAAAAAATATAAACAAAAATTTTGGCCACAATAATATATTAATTTAAAAAAAACTTTCAAAAAGGTAATAGAAAAAATGTTGGCAGTTACCCTACAGCACCAGAAATACACATGCACCAATACTTCCTAGGGACTGCATACTGTAACTGTCAACTACAACCATAAACATATGACCTCATTTATAAAAGTATGATCTCAAAGCTCATACCCTGTGTCTACTTTCTTTAAATTAGCTGACATTAAGGACAGATTTCAGATCTGAGGAAGCCAACCAAGCTTTGAAGTGTTTGCAATGCTGCGCTAGAAGCTGTTTTGATTTTTACCACCAGGCTGCTAGATAAATTCTAATTTCACCATCAATTATGAAAGATTCTTATGACAACCTTTATTTTACAAAATTAGGTTATCTTCCAGCCTGTGGACATTTTCCTGTTGCATTCTGGGTTGATCCACGTGTAGAGCTCACTTCTGTCAGAATGACAAAAACCAATTGATTTTGTTTCATGGTGTATTCTTATCAATGCTCTCTGCTGCTCCTAGCCAGTCTTTGACTGATAGGGTGTTAGAGGAAAGGTCCATTAATTGATTTGTAAATAATTACAGCTAAGTCTTCACTTTTGACTAGATATCAATAAAGACCTATTCTTTTTTCACTGTTGAATGCTTTTAAATAAGCTTTAGTGTCCAACTTTCAGCCACAAAATTCATTAAAATCATTAGATACTTTTAGAGTAGCATCCACTGGTGATAGCAGAGGCAAGAGTGTGTCAGCATTTCTCTTATACCACTTATAGAGATGGATTAGAGAGAAGAAAAATAAATAAACAACATGCCTGGGGGAAAAAAAAGGCAAATCAATTATTTCTTAAAGTGGGATTTAATTTTCAGACCTGGTGGAATGTCATCAGCTGTTCAGAGTAAAAATAATCATATGCAGTACTTGGTACATGTGTTCCTACACATGCAAAGCGTAACTGTTCATTACCTGTGAGCACACATGGACACAGGTAGTCTGTCCACCCATATTTCCAGCAATTTTTGAACCTGTTGACTAAATTCAGACACATTTAACAAAGAACCCAGAGTCTCAAAGCCAGTAAGTTCCCACAGATTTTGTGAAAATAAGCAGCAGGGTATGCACAAGGGAGACCTACTTAGCATCCCAAAGGAGCAGAAGTCTGCAGAACAAGCTACACAGCACTGAACACTTGAAAATTACACTCATCTGGGGAAAAAATACATAGCCAAAGAGGCTAGAAAGTACACACACACACACACACATACACACACACACACACACACCCTGTTTTCTAGGCCCCCAAGTGAAGAGACAAAATAGCAGCCAGAACTCACGTGTCAATCAGCATCTGTTCTTGGAAACTCACTGATTTTAACAGTTCTCAGTTTAAGGTTCCCATCTTCTCCTTAGCACTTCATGCATAACATAAAGCTCTGCACACAAATGTGAGTTTTCAGAGGAAAGTAGAAACGCAAGTCTGAAAAGTAGCTATATTTTAGCAACCCTTTCATAGGCTGTTAATATATTCAAGCTGCAACAAGATCATATTGAAGTTGTCACACACACGAAGTACAAATACCATTAATACAAGAAACTGCATCGTATTTTGAGACTGCATTTCAAGTGGTCAGCCCAAGGCAAGGCAAGTTATATTTAATTCCATGTATGTAGTGCAAAAAAATGACATATATAGTAATATTGGGAAGCTGCCTGTTTAGCATTATAAGAAAATTGACCAGAAAACCTTTTTTATTGCTTCTTTCCAGTCATAGGCACCTTCTTCACATTAACAAGCATGTAAGATTTCCACCTAGCCAACAGAAGCAAACGGTGCTCCTACAACTGTGCGAGTTTACTGTATAATTTTTGTTCCTAGTAAGTCCTTAACAATACCCAAGAATTCTTCTGTGACTGAGTCGAGGAAAAATACCCATTAGATAAGAGATTTGTTTGCTTCATGGATAGCAGGTTGTACTGCTGTCCCTGATAAAATATTCCTCAGAAAACCTTCCCCATGTGTAGGGATTATGTCAAATGTGAGATTATTTATGTTTCAGGTGGAATGAAGCTACTTGATACATCTGCCCATTTCCCAAATATTGCTGAAGCAGCCCAGTGACTCCTGTAAAGTGGGACAAGATTTCCACCTAGCCAACAGAAGCGAAAGGTACTCCTACAACAACGGTGAGAATTTACTGTGTAATTTTTGTTCCTAATATCTGTTCCAGTTGTCAATCCATGCTTTCTACCTGACCAATATCTATAAGACTTTCAGTTCTCCCCGCCTTCACTGGAAGTAACCTTCCAGAAAGAGCTTAAGCTGCAATGCACCTTAACAAAAACTGTGTGTCAGCACATGTACTTGCGTGTCAGTGCGCCATCAGGTCCATGTACAATGCACAGAAATAACAGAGATTTGTGGGTTACAGCCTCTTTCCTGTGATGTTTCCCATTTTACGCCCAGCCACTACATGCTGAGCATCCCACACATTGAGCCATTTCAGGTACATTGCTCACAGAGTAAAATATATGAGTCACTCTCACAACACATTTGCCCTAAGACTTATAAAGATAAATTCATTAAGAAAAGAGGCCAAAATCCCCCTTGTTCTAATAGCAGAAAGCCGGAAAGCTCAAAGATTCCCAATCTCACAGATCCAGGGGAGGCCATAGCTGGGGACAGTAACATCACACTCCCCAAGAAGGCCTAGTCTCCTCATTGAACCCATACTTGTTCAGCTACAGTGGCACCCATGAACACTGTTCTGCTGCCAAGGGGAAAGTCCATAAAAGACAGAGCAAGCCAAGCCAGAAGGAGGCTGCCAGTTACAGCCTGGCAATGTTGCTTGTGCCCTTGTCCCACTTTAGAGGAGTCACTGGGCTGCTTCAGCAATATTTGGGAAATGGGCAGATGTATCAAGCAGCTTCATTCCACCTGAAACATAAATAATCTCACATTTGACATCATCCCTACACATGGGGAAGGTTTTCTGAGGAATATTTTGTCAGGGACAGCAGTACAACCTGCTATCCATGAAGCAAACAAATCTCTTATCTAATGGGTATTTTTCCTCGACTCAGTCACAGTAGAATTCTTGGGTATTGTTAAGGACTTAATAGGAGACCCAAATGTAACTTAGATAAACACACCATGAGGAAAGAAAAGCCAGAAATATGTTTCAGTTAAAACCTCTCTTACTTAAGAGTCTCTCTTTAAGCCATCAGAAAAGCCTTTAAAATCTGATAATCACTTAATAATATTTCACACTTGCTGCTCAACCTGAAAACCTCAGCTACAGTTTTTGTAAACTGTGGTATTCTTGTTCCAGATGGCTTGCAAAATAATTTATAAACAACAAAGTTCAGCAGGTTCAGCAGCTGTGTAATTCCAGCACTTTGGCCACCCACTTCAGCATAACTGAGAGCTTTCAATCAGTTTCTCCCTCTCATGGGGCCTTCAAACAGCACCAGAGCATGTGTTCAACGTGCTCTCAGAAACTACCCAGCCAAACAGGGAGGGAGGGTCAGTCATCTAGGCACCTCTGTAGCATACACACAGCATGCTCACACTGTCTTTTTCCTTTATTTTTTTAATACCTAATTGAGAACAAATAGGAAGATGTTCCAGAGTTTAAAAAACACCTTTGTTAAAATACGCAGTTCCTACAAAACAATTCCAGTTTGCCTTAGTTCAAATGCTGAATATAATCTTCCCAGAAGGAAGAGACTGTAAATGCAAACATAACATCTCACAGGGTCAGAATGGCTTTTTTTTACTGGTTTAACTAAATGTATGCTAAGTGTTATAAGAAATAGAGTATGTCAAAATGGGCCTTCTCTCTACCTGACAGATTTCTACTGCTATTTCTGTTTCTTCCTCTCCTCTCCTCTTTCCTTGCTGGTGTTTACTTTGGCTCTGTTTTTCTTGTGTCCCTTCAAAACCTCCTTGTCCTGGATTGGCCTTTGGGGCACAGAGGAAAAAGGAAGAGATGTTGCTTCACAGTCTCTTTAAAGGTCATGCAGTCTGAACTGGACAGGGACAAATTCCAAGTCATTTTAAGCTCATCTGATCATGGGCACATCCATACAAAGTGTTCTGGAAACAGCACGACAACATTAAGGTTGCATTAAGCCCAATAAAATATACCCTGCCTGTCAACATAGCTGATTAGCCCAGGCTCAATGCCCTATGAATCACAGACATATGGTTTCCAGGAGGCTCAGGATAAACAGAGCAGTATGGAGGCATGCCCTAAGTATTAAATACGTCTGATGTCTGCAAAGGGTGTCAGGGCATCAGTACATTCAGTCGATGCAGGACAGCAGCCCCTGGTGTAACTCATCATTTTGGCTGGTGAGAAAGAGGCAACTTGTCTCTTGAGGAACCTAGTCCTAGCTTGGTAAGCTTTTTACAAATTAGGGCTGATTTGAGCTTTTTTGCTGGCCACTGCTGATAAGCTGCAGCATGCTGTGGTCTGTGGATGTTTTCTTGCTTCAGCTTACACCAGCACGCTGAGCCTGAAGGGATGACTGGCAAGAATAAGGTGCGTGTGGTAGAGGAGACCACCTCTAGGCAAGCATGCAACTGAGAAAATGTTCCTTAAAAAAAACAGCCGCCCACAATTCCTGGAGCAACAAACAAAGCCAGTCTGACGCCGAGGTTTGTGTACCATCTCAGTAACCAATAGGCAGTTAATGCTGGATTCTTCTCCAAAGCATTCTTCTCCTTCCACAAATCCTGTGGTTTCCACAGCATACACAAATTTGTCAAAAAGAAAATAGCACTGTTTTGCTTTATGCTAATGTTTAAACATTATTTGTATTGAGCTCTTGTATAAACATTGGTTAAGAACTAATTGGGGGTTTTTAATGGATTTATGTCCTGCTCACAATTGCCAGGAACTATCAGTGTGTTGAGGAGAAAAAAAAGATTCCTTTAGTTTTGACACATAGCAGAGGTTTTTAAATAAAGCAGACAACTGAAACAATCACAAGAGCTCCAGTATTTCAAGGAGATTTTCAGTATAAGACAGGTCTGTTGGCTGTCTCAGTAGTGCCCAGCAACCTTAAAAAATCCCCACAGGCAATAAGTTCCACCAGTAGGAATAACTTCAGCAGCACACTGCAGTAAAACAGTGTCACAGAAGCTGGAGGGCAACACGAGCAGGTACCAAGCCCACAGAGGAATCCCAAACTGCAGAAGCAACCCTTCCAGCTTGTGGAAACAGCCCAAAGGTCCCCATGACACCTGCTGCTTCTGTGTTGTGCTCTCAAGGAAAGGTTGCTCTTTTGGGGCTTTCCTACACCACGTCAATAGCCAGCTGCATGTTTGGACAATGGGAGCAATTTGAAGCTGGACAAATTGAAGAAGCCAAATGCTTCTCTAGCATAAAGTCAAAGTTTGATGAGCTGTATTTAACAGCCTTAGAATCCAGGGGGTAATTAAGAAGTAATTTAATAATAAAAAGGAAAGAGAAGGAAGAGCAGAAGGAAAGATTCGGCAAACAAGCATCACTCTCTGGAGCTCACCGAGCCCTGGAAAGGTTTCCTAATAGGACAGTGAGGGCAACAGAATACAGTCAGGCATTGTCAGACAGACAGTTGTCAGGCATTCTGGGATTTTAATCCTACTGCTTCCTGATGGGCATAGCATTAAATTCTCTTTTTCAGGTGCAAACTCTATTTTAACCCTTTGACCAGGAAAGTTATAATTCTTTTCTATTCAAAATGTAATTAAACCAGAAAATGCAGAAGTGTCTAGGGATATACAAAACAAAAAGCTGTGTAGGTTTAAAAAAACATAAAACATAGTAAGGGGTTAATTACAAGGAATCTGGTTGTCAATTAGCATCTTGTGTAGAAAGATCAAAACCAACAATTCTGGTATTTGGTTATCTAGACAGTAATAAGAGTTAAATCTGCATTCATGGAATAAAGTCAGAATTTTTAAGCACAATTTCCACTCTTTTGTAGGCCTGGACTTATGCTTGAACACGATCCCAAATCATCAGATTTTCAGACTGTCATCTAAAATTACATAGAACAAAATTTTATTATCATAATGGGTTTTTCACTCCCCTTTGCTCAAACTGTGACAGGCTGAATTTAACTTTTTGCACAGCACTAAATATGAAGGGATAAGATTAGGGGTTTTTTTTAAGTGAGGAAGGAAGGAAGGAAGGAAGGAAGGAAGGAAGGAAGGAAGGAAGGAAGGAAGGAAGGAAGGAAGGAAGGAAGGAAGGAAGGAAGGAAGGAAGGAAGGAAGGAAGGAAGGAAGGAAGGAAGGAAGGAAGGAAGGAAGGAAGGAAGGAAGGAAGGAAGGAAGGAAGGAAGGAAGGAAGGAAGGAAGGAAGGAAGGAAGGAAGGAAGGAAGGAAGGAAGGAAGGAAGGAAGGAAGGAAGGAAGGAAGGAAGGAAGGAAGGAAGGAAGGAAGGAAGGAAGGAAGGAAGGAAGGAAGGAAGGAAGGAAGGAAGGAAGGAAGGAAGGAAGGAAGGAAGGAAGGAAGGAAGGAAGGAAGGAAGGAAGGAAGGAAGGAAGGAAGGAAGGAAGGAAGGAAGGAAGGAAGGAAGGGAGGAAGGGAGGGAGGGAGGGAGGGAGGGAGGGAGGGAGGGAGGGAGGGAGGGAGGGAGGGAGGGAGGGAGGGTGGGAAATTACAAGATCACCACCTCCCCAGTTCTGTTTTGTTGTCTGCTCCTCACTCCTTCGGGAGATGTTAGACTCCAGGGCAGTGGAGTCCACTCAGCACCAGTGGTAGTGGAAGAAATAGGTCAGACTAAGCTCTGGCTGACCACACAAACACTCCACAGATGCACTTTCTCACATGCCATGTGTTAAAACACTCCTTAGGTAAAGATAAGGCAGCAGAGCAGGGGTGCTGTGCCTCACATGCAGCATTAGGCATGAGGCTGAAGGCAGACAGCTTGCAACCACAGAAATAGCTTGGGTAGCCAGTAAATCAATATTTGTGTGTTATTGTTCTCACATACATCCCATTTGCTGATCCAACACTTGTTCTCGCAGAAACAGGATCAGAGCGGCCACCAGCAGCCAGCAGGCAACCAGAGCCAGCTCCCCCTGGAGCTGGCCACAGGTGTGCTGCCTCCAACCAGCCGGCAAAGATCTATGACTTCTTTTAATTAAGGAATAATCCCTTTACATTACAAAAGGACTTGTAGAAGGGGGCACCGTTTCCTCCAGCATTTCTCCTCCTTGGTGACATACCATGGCTCTCTCTCTCTCTCCAGTGTGCAGCAGCTGCTTTGCATGACTCCTTGTCCTATTTCTGAGCAAACCAGAACAAGAAGCACAATCTTCCTATGTGACTGGCAAAGAGGTTCTCTTCCCTTACAGTACAAGGAAACAGAAACTAAGAGGAAACCAAGGACATTTTCTGATAGTGTGCATTCAGTCATGCTCTACACCTCAGTCTAGCAGAAGCAGTCATCATTTTGGGAAAGCAACAACTCAGCAGCTGTGAGGACATCAGAGATGGGCTGCACCCAAGGGTCCTGATAGAAGAGGTTGAAGTTGTAGTGGTCTACTTTCTCTTGGCTTTGAAAAATCATAGAGACCAGTAGAGATGTCCCACACCTGGAGCAAGCAAGTGTTGCACCCACCTCCAGAAAAAGCTTAAGGACAATATAGTGAGTTGTCAAAGAATGGGTATAAGGGATGGCTGGCCTCCCTTGACTAAAGGAATACAGCTTTTAATCATACAAATGGCCCACCAGTCCCCCATTGTATTCTTGTATAAGGGAAAGTTATGGGTGCTATTACATTACCAAAAAGAAAATAATATAGAAACATGTAATTCCCCTCTACATTCCCAATGATATATTTGTAACTTTTGTACAAAAAAAAAAAAAAAATCTTCATATGCTTAAAATCTGCACAAGATAAAACAGTCACCCCAAGTAATCCATCTGCAATCCAGCCCATTAGAAAAGCTCATATCAGGATTATCACACTAGATCTGACAGAAAAATTTTCTAGAAAATATACATATGGATGACTAACTTCTAGAAGCTTTCGTCAGCCCTTCAGACAATTCTTCTGATAGGCCAAACACACCAGCCTTCTTTTCTTTCCTTATCTCACCCAGCAAATTAATGTTATTAAATACACAGTCTTTCTTCAGTGGGCTACACGAACAAAATACACACAGTTAATTAATGCTGCAGTCATTTCTTTGATCTTCCAATGAAAACAAAATTTAAAAGTCATACTACTTCAGCCTAGAAGCTTAGAGTTAAAAAGCTTAGGAACTCATCCGGGACTTTGAATCCAAGCATCATTGGGCTGATGTCATTAAAACAGCTGAATTAGACTTGTAATTATTCCCTTATGAGTTCTGCTGTCTATCTGAGAAAGAAGGGTATTCACTTCTGTCCTCAAAATTGATTTACTTTAGTGAAAAAAACAGAAGGGTTGGAGAGAGCAAGGACTTGGTTTCACTGCGCGTCTGATAGAATACAAGAAAGTGTCAATAGTGAACAAGATCTCTTCCAGTCAATAGGAGCCATACCTTCTGTTTCCATGGCATGGCAGTTTCCCTGAGATCCTCAGCATAAATCCTATCTCCACAGTTCCAGCTGGCTGTCCACTGCTTAGTGCAGTAGCACTTCATTAACATGCAAATGCTTGACAGTTATTTGGCTTAGGTACATCTGCATATTTATAAACAACCGTTCCAAAGCACATCCCCATTTAAGGAAACTGCTTAATAACAGCAAACCTAAAGTCTCTCTCATGTCCATTAAACAATAAGCTGCAGCCAGATTCACTCATTTTATATTTGTATGGTATTTTTTAAAATACTTCTCACATAGCTAGGTCAAAAAATGTTGTCAGTCGGTTTGTTCTTTTGTGGCAATAAAACTTTTCTCTTTATTAAATCCCATTTTTCTATTGAAAAGGCAAAAATAACTCAAAAAAGTTATGTTTTAGAAATCAATATAAGGTAAATTTACAGCAATAAAGCCCAAACATCCAGTAAACCATATTTAATGTTTTATCCATAATCTATAAAATATTCAATCAAAATACACAATCTCTGTATTTTTCAAAGCAAAGCTTTGAGAAGCATCAGACAACCAATGTACAGAATTGAAAAGTTGCCCCAAAAATCTACAGACTTAATTTCTTTGCTCACAACAATAATTCTGCACATCTAAGGATGACTTCTGTGTGTCCTCCAATGTCATGTCATTGAAGGCAGATATCAAACCCAGCATAGTCACCCCTACTTCTAGCAGCACATTCTATCCAGAGCATCTGGAATTTTAACATGAAGTCACATAAATTTGGCCATGAACTCAGATTTCTCAAAAATGTTCATGAAAATTACATTTTGTGATAAAAATATTTTTAAAAACCCAAAAACAAACCAACAAACAAAAACCACAGAATTTATTTTTAAGTGGACAAAAACATGTCAGAACCAGCACGTCACAAACCAAGCATGAAGTATCAGAGATGCCTACATGGACAGTTCCTGCACATCAACTGTAAAACTTCAGTATTTCATTACAGACAGGAGGTGAACATGAGCACAGGTCTGAAAGCCAAACACCTTCTCTGCAGACCTAATCTGGACAATCCCTGCCGTAGGATTATATAAAAAGCTCCATTGCATCTCCTGCTTCTGGACCACTGTCTACAGAAACAATTTTAAGGATAACGGTGATGATGAGAAACTGAAATATCTGAAATGCTAGTACAATAATCTGAAGTGTTACATAAATACCACGGTAAAATACAGAAGCATAAGTATTGCAAGCTTCATTTTGCTCGTATTTGTATGTATCTATATCACTGCATCAGAGTCAAGTATGTTCTCAGCTGTCTCTGGAGATCTCTAAGAAATGCCCAACAAATGAGAAATGAAGAGAGAAGATATGTCATAACAACTACTATTGCACAAAAAATTAACATACTAGGACAAAAATACAAAAATCTCTGAAACTGAACCTAAGAATTCATGGTGGATTTCTGAAGGTTGTGGTTGTTGGGGGGTGTTTTTTAGGCTAAGAAAATGTGCAATAAACCCAGATATGCCCAAATGAACAAAATATGAAAAAATCTAAACAGTACTCATTAAAAACTGAGTATTTTTCATTTACAGGAGCTAAATTTGCCTGTGTATTTCCCATTCTACATACAGGAAATGCTGCAGACCAAGAGTAACTACTACAGCAACATAGATGCATATATTTTCATCTACACATGGGATGTTAAAGCTCAATTACAGGATAATTCCATATACAATTCACATTATATGCTATGATCATTCTCAAAATAAAAGAAGAATGAAGATAAAACATTTTCATGAGAAGACACTTGTATTGGTTTTGTGTATGTAACATGAACTTTGCGCTTTCTCCACACTTTGATTCATTTTTCATAGCTTACAATTAAGAATAGGAATGCACCCAACTAGGACTTCCTTTGTTCCCATTGCCTAAAATTTGGCCCCATTACAGCACATAAAAATTGAAGGTAGCATTTTCAAAACTCCCAACCCATTTTAGCTTTTAAGGCTCTTCTTCAGAGCCATGCTCAGAAATACTGTCTCACTGGAAAGAAGTCAGTGAAGCAGCCTTCAATGTCCAAACTTTTTATAAAAATATTAGCCTTAGAAGTCTTCAATCCATTTGTAATTTCTGAAAGCTTTACCACCAGCCTAGAACTTTTCCCTCTGGTATACCTTTCTATAAAGACATTCAAAAGGGCAGGTGTTTTATTGAACAAATACTTCACAAAGAAAATACTAGAATGCATATTGGGATGGTTTGTTTTATGAGCAACTGGTTTGGGGTTTTTTGAAACATCAGTGTCTTGCACTTAGGACATACCATGACTTCTGAGTCACGTAATATATGCCCAGTATGGGGCAAAAAATAAGGACACTGAGTAGACTTTTTGGAGTACACTATGGTTAAAACAACTTGCGAGCAGTCCCTTCTAACTGAGGCTGAGCTATATCTGCTCCTTTCAACTTCATCACTTTGCTTAAGGTCAATACCAAGGATTTGGAAGATAGATAAAGTCTAAGAAAGCAAAATATCTGCTCCAAAGAAATACTCCCTAGTTTCTTCCTTTGATATGAAGTGTTAACCAAAGTTTAGGGTCTTTGAAAAGACCCTGAAAAAGGATGTTATCCCTTTAGACAAAGCCAGCTTTGAAGACCACTGAGTGAACAATCTCATTTTAAAAATGAACACTAACACTGCCTTGGATTAACTTAGAGTTTATTTCTATTACTGAACATGATTAGAAAAAAAAAAAAAAAAAAAAAAAAAGTGTGATTTTATAAGGCACAGACAGGAATCTGAAATACAGAAAACAAGTCAGACCCAAGGCATATTTGACCAGCATAATCTTACCAGCACAGCACAGCTGATTATTGCCCACTATGTCCAGAATTACTTTGAATATGCTAACAACAGAACAATTTGAAGAAAATAAAAGTTTAGTACACTTACTTAGTCTTCTACAAAACTAAAACTTTTAGCTAAACAGCACCTTCAATTACCAAGTGGGTCAGATATTTTACTTTTAAAGACCTATTTTCCAGCAAATTAAATTGTTTAGCCTGAGGCTTTGCTTTTCTATAAATATAAACTTCAGTTTTCACAAACAAATGAATTGAAGAATACACACTGTAAAATCCTGGAGGCCTTTACTTTGGGAAGACTTAGAAGACACTTGCTTTGGATCAGGAACTGGCAATATGCCTATCAGTTATGAACATGCCTGCTTTTTCTTCTTATTGTTTTTTAACACAGAATCTTCTCAGATCTGTCTACCTGGTAGAAAATTTAAATCTGTGCACAGATACTTCATAAAAATAACTTAAAATTTCAACTTAAATTTCAATACAAATATTCTCTAAGCTTGTGCTGGAAGGACTTTTCTTGCAATTGCAACTAAAAAGCTGGTGTTAGGCTGTAGAGGATCACTCTGGTCCTCAGCTGGTGAAGTACCACAGAGAATTGCAGGAAATAATTAATTATTTTGCCCTCATATCAGGGCTAGAACAGCATACAGTTAGTTCAATTTGCTCTTATACAGCATAAAGGGAAAACAAAACATCAAATAGCTTGTCAGTTTGAAGAGTGTTTTTCTCTTTGAGGGGAGGGAGAGGTGAGAAGGGATGTATATTTAAATGAGGCAGGGAAACTACAGAGGAAAAAGATGCAAGTAAATAATTAAAATCTGTATCATAATGCCTACATACAACATACCCAATGAGATTACAGGACCAATATTGATTCTAGCATCAAACTTTTCAATGTTACATTTTACAACTTTATAACTTTCTATTAAAATATGTGCTTCATGTGTAATCTCTATTATAGCACAATGGGCCCAGGATGATTTTTCAAAGATAGACTTTGATCAAACAGAAAGTGAAAACTACTTTTAAACTCTGATCCCAGCTCTTTGATGTGATCCAAGCAGTTGAATGTCTGAAGCCACAGTTTCATTTCAGCTTGCACAAAACCAGAAGTTCTTCTGTATGTTATGGTGTACACCTACATAATAAGTGTTTGTAAGAGCTACACGGCCAAATGTTAAATACAGATTCACATTCGGGTTTGACCTGAGTAAATTTTGCAATTTTAAGGTGACACTCCCGAAAGCATTTACTTCTGTATTCAAAGGCAGTATTAAAAAAAGGGAAATGGTCCTCTGATGCGGGCAAGGTATTTTTACCTGTGTTTTTTTCTTCCAATAAAATCAGGACTTTTGACTTGGTAAGAAAGAGGTTTCTTTCAAAAAAGGAAAAGCTGCATCTTTATGAAATCAAAACAGATTTGGACACTTGTCATGCTCCAAAATGCAGATGATTATGAGGCCTAAGAGAAGAAGCATAAGCTTAGCAATGTTATTTTTTTTCTTAAGGCTCTGGCTGTCTCATATGTCAGACAGGCATGTGTATTATGCACATCCAGCAGGGGACAAAGACCAGAAATTTAAAGGAGCTGTTTGTGATTTTGGATGGGATGTGGCACACAGATGAAAGAGCAAACATTTTTCCCCTTAGTTTAATGCTAGCACTAGATTCCTAAATTAAGCCCAGCAGGAAATAAACATCCACCACAGATTTCAAAAGATATCTCACATCTTTGTATTAAAACGTGTTGTTTTAAGAGTCCCAAATGTTGCATGTCTGATTTTTATTAAGTCCAGAGCCAACATAGGAAGTGTTATTTGACTTTACTTTAAAAGAAAGCAGAAAATATCAGTGGACAATGGGATGTAAATTGCAGGAAGCCAAAACAAAATTGAAGAGTATGAGATAATGGGCCTGATGCTATTATCCATAGGAATACTAAGGCCACAGGCTTCAAAAAATTACTTTGATGACCTTGAGAGCTCGCTCAGACTACAGAATATCAAGTTAGCAGATTTTCCAGCGGGAGTAGAAGGACAACAGTCTCAATTTTTCTCTTCCTAGCAGACTGGGGACATGTTTCTGATATGCATTTCTGACTTCCTTCTATGCTAAATAGCTACAATGTTGTAGTCCAAAGGAGAACAAACTTAAACATCAGTCCACATGTTCCTAATGCATTTCATGTGTGTAGTTCTTGGTGAAAAGAGTAATTCTATGGCCATATACCAATGCAGTTAAAAGTTACAACTCTGAAAATTCCTTATACAAAGTCTAAAACTACCAGGACAGGATTTTGCCCAGCTCAATCACAATACACTAAGCTTTTATTTTGGAGTTTGAAGATAATATTTTTTTTTCCTTTTCTTTCCCACTGACTTTGATGATGTTTTGGGATTAAAACAAGGAGTAGACAGTTCCCATGAGATGAAAGACATAACTGCAAAGAAACACTTACTTAGAAGATAAAAAAAAAAAAAAAAAAGCAATCTCTAGGAGTTTGTTATGTATTTATTTAAAGAAATACTCCCTTGAAGGGGCTTAGAGGTCAATATTTTAAATATGTTTCTGCTTTATCAACTCTAGTTGGAAATAAAATGCCTTTCTTAATTGCCAAACTGATCAAAATTATTACAGTACATTCCCAAGTAGACAAAATGTGTTTTTACAGGCAGAAAGAATAGCTCCAAGTTCTTCTGCAAACAGAAGAAGTAATAAAACCAAAGCTTCTTTCATTCATGGCCAACTACAACTCCCAGCAACCCTTACTCCAGTGACACCATTTCAAAAGGTTCCACACATCCCTCCTCCATCAGCTAACTGCCAGCTGGGCATAGAGGCAGTCCTGCTATGGCAAAGCCTGAGCCATGGTTCAAGAGGTTCAGCCAACCTCTCAGGCCAGACAGAGCACAGACCTGGTAGGCTCACACATCTCTCAGAAAGGACTAATTTATCTTCTAGCCAGTCCCATATTTCATAACATTTTTATTGCTTTCCCCTTCCAACTCTGACCAAACCTCCTAAGGCCAAGACCTTAATAACCTCCAAAGGTTATTGGCTGAAGGGATGAGGCAGAAGAGGTACAGAGGGAGAAAAAAAAAAAAAAAAAAGGAGAGAGGAGGAATAAAAAGGAAAGAAAAAGTCTTGTTTTCTTTGGGAAGTAGGCTAAAGACTTTGACAGCAGGCAGAATTGTGTGCACATGAATGGGCTTTCTCACACTCCTGGGTCAGCTGACCCAGAGGAGAAAGAAGACCTTTGGTTTCTGCTCCTGACACCACTTCTGCATGCAGTATAAGCCAAGCTGATTTATGTTTCCATTTGTGCAGGCTTAGAATAAGCCCATCATAACTTACATACATCTTCCACATTGTGGACAAGAGTAATCTATTACGGATAACAGTCTTTGAGATCCCTGGGTAAAAAATGCAAAGAACTAACTCAGTAGTTTCTAACTCAGGGCCTGATTGGCATCAGCAGATTCACAGACTACTTTAGGTACCTGCATTCACCAGCTTGTGTCTCCAAGTTACAGGTCTCATTTTAAGTTTCCAGTACCTGCAAACTTGAGAAATCCACCTCTCTGAGGTTTTGGCTGTGAGGTGGATGAGGTATTTGATTTACTATGAACTCAAGTTAAAATTATGGAGGACCTTAAGAAAATGCTGACAAAACCAGAAACAAATACCAGTTAACATCCAGAACTCATCTCTCACAAAAGGCCAGTGAAACTACACTTAGAACTCCTTGACTGTTTCAACCTACAGGTGTAATAATTTGGCCCATCTTTGCAAAAGGTGAGTTCATACTTTGCAAGTTTTCTGTTCACACACATTATAGTAAAAAACATAAAAAATGTGTTTGCTGTTCTTTGCCAACTTCAAAATCTAGGAAAGAATGTTTCTTCCTTTCATTACATTTCTTATCTTGTTAATATTATTAAATCCTAAAATGCAGATTTATCCCTTTATATTTGATCCTGTGTTTCATTCCAATCACTAGGCTATTATGCAGGTTTTGCCCTCAAAATTTGCCCAAATACTATGAAGCAGTAGCATTATGTCAATTTTTTCCAGAAGTGTGAAATACAGAATTGTTTTTAAAACATGATTTGCTTTTGTTCTCAAAAGTGGGTGTGACGTAACTGCTGTTTATCATACTGAGTGATGTCATTGTATTAACATGGGCTGTGGCTGTCTCTTGGTTGTCTGTGTTCAGTGGTCTTGCATTTAAAACATAAAAAATACAGTTAAAATACTTTTAAAATTACAAATAAGAATTATAACAGTTCTCATGGAAATTCTGGTTTATTTTTAATGCTGCACTGCCAATAGATTTGTCACTGGAAGCAGTGAAATGCTAGAAGTTCGGTATCATTACCTCAGCATATTCAGGAATTTAAACTGATCAAATTATGCAATTGATTTTTAAAGATTCAGCTTAGGGAAGTAGGGAGGAGATGCCTAGGAAAAAAACATCTGTTCCATCTGCAGAGTGGAATTGATTATATGTTCTGGATGGCTAATACTCTAGGACTATAAAAAATTGCAGGTGACTTTTGTTACTAGAGGAGCTATTATTCAGCCTGAATTATTGACATATTTTTGTGTAGTGTAGCTGCAAATACCTCCCTCAGTTTTCTTTTTCACTCTCACAATATAAGCATTCAGAGCTATCATGGAAAGGAAGGTCAAAAGGTTCAACACAGGAACAAGCTATTCCTGAACATAAGATTCCATCAAAATTAAACTTTTATTTTGCGTCCAGTACACAGAAGAAAGTTTACGTCTCCTCTTCCATTAGCTGCTCTTAAGATAATTTCATATCAAGATATATATGATACATCAAAAAAAAAAAAAAATATCCAAAGACTGTACCACAGTGTCTAGAGAAGGTGTTTACACTCTTAGTTTGATGCTTAAACATCAAAGACCAAAAGGATTCACTGAGCAGCAGGAAACTATGAAAACATAATTAAAGAAGAGATTAGGATTCTCCAATACTATCACATCTATGCAATGGGAAATACACAGACTTAAAATCAGGCAATTTAGGAAGTCTAGCAAACTTCATCTTTGTTCCAAAACACACATCATAACTAATACTAAAGTTCACTGAAAGAACAAAATAAAAGAAAAAACATTAACTATTTTTCTTTGTTTATTTTTCCCATCATATACTAACATCTAGTACCTTAGGACATGACTACACTCTTTCCACAAGATGCCATTCCCTTTCAATACTCTGAATCAACCATGATAGTTGAACAAGTGATCACTAATTATTTGGCCTTACTCTTACTATTCAGTGTGATGTCCCATGTCTTGTTTACCATGTACTGTTCAAAATCTGATTTGAACAATGAATTATTCATTTGCTTGTGGGTTTTCCTACAGTGCTCATCACAACATCTGAATGCATTACAAACATTAAGTGACTCATTTTCACATCATCTTTGTGTGATGATATGAATGATATCATTGTATGCACATTACAGAAGCGGGGACATACATGACACAGGGATAGTAAAGCATCTGTTAATTCCAAGTACACAAATGGAGGCTTGCAGGGGCAAGTTTCTTCAAAATACTCACATTTGTCACACCATTCTAGCCAGCTTCAGTAGCACATGTGGATCATAACCAGAGGTGGTCTCAGAGCAGGCCTCTAGAAAATGAGGAGGACAATCAGAATTCCCTTATCACATGAAAACATTTTGGCTTTAAACTGTACTGTACATTAGATTTCATGAGTCAAAACTGTAGACAGTGGAAGGAAAGAAATTCTTAGAAGAAGCTGTTATACTGCAGAGGTATAAAAGAAGGTAAACAGCAAAAGCTCAGATACAGCAGATGCACCAATGCTCAATAAGAATTTGTACTATGCTGCGTTTTCAGAGACCATCATATTTCAGAGGATATCTCTTTTTCATTAGACATAAAAGAAACGGAGTGATGAAGGATGAAGAAGAGGTTGAGGTGCTTAATGCCTTTTTTTCCTGTCTTTACAGTTAGATCAGTTGATCTCAGGATGCCCAGCCCCCTGAGCTTGAACACAGGGAGCAGAATGAAGCCCCTATAGTCCAAGGGGAAATGGTCAGTGATCTGCCATGCCATTTAGACATGTGAGTTCATGGACCCAGATGGAATCCTCTCAAGGGTACTGAAGGAGCTGGTGGAGGTGCTCACTCGAGCCACTTTCCATCATTTACCAGCAGTCCTTGCTAACTGGGGAATTCCCATTGACTGGATGTTAGCAAATGGGATGCCCATCTACAAGAAGGGCCAGAGGAGGATCTGGAGAACTACAGGTCTGTCAGACTAACCTTGATGCTGGGGGAGGTCATGGAATATCAGCTTGAGTGTCATCATGCAACATGTACAGGATATCCAAGGGACTAGGCTCAGCCAGCATGGGTTTATGAGAGGCAGGTTCTCCTTGGCCAAACTTATTTCCTTCTGTGACCGGGTGACCTGCTTGGTGGAAGAGGGAAGTCCTGTGGATGTTGTCTACCTGGATATTAGTAATGCCTTTGACACTATTTCCTACGGCACTCTTTTTGAGAAATTGGATGCCAATGGATTGGATGGGTGCACTGTTCACTGAGTAAAACACTGACTGGATAGCCCAGCCCAGACAGGCCAGTCCTGTTTAGTATCTTTATTGACGACCTGGACAGGGGGACTGAGAGCACCCTCAGTTTGCAGGCAACACCAAACTGATGGGGTGGGAGTTGCAATCTGGGGGAGGGTAGAAAGTCTACAGAAGGATTTGGACAGGCTGGATTGATGGTCTCAGGACAGATGTATGAGGTTAAACAAGATGAGCTCTGAGTTCTGCACTTGGGTCACAACAAGCTGGGGCAGTGGCCAGAAAGTTGCCCAGCAGAAAAGAACCTGGACATGCTGGTTGACAGCAGCTGAACATGAGCCAGGGTGAATCCAGGTGGCCAAGAAGACCATTGGCATCCTGACCTGTATCAGCAATAGTGTGACCAGTAGGACCAGGGCAGTGATTGTCCCCCTGTACTTGGCACTGATGAGACCACACCTCAAGTGCTGTGATCAGTTCTGGGCTCCTCACCACAAGATATTGAGGGGCTGGAGCATGTCCAGAGAAGGGCAACAGAGCTGGCAAAGGGTCTGGAACACAAGTCTGATAGGGAGCAGCTGAGGGAGCTGGGGGTGTTTAGCCTGGAGAAAAGGAGGCTCAGGGGGTCCTCTATTGCTCACTACAACTGCCTGAAAGGAGGGTTTAGGTAGGTGGAGTTGGTTCCTTCTCCCAGGGGAGAAGGACTCACTGCACAGCCAGGAACACATCAAGACTGCCATCAGAGATTAAAAGAGGCTTGAAACTGTGTGTGTTTAAACAATAGGGACGATCTTTAATCTTTCCCTGTTGGATGTAATTCACTCAAAAACATCTGACTTCATTTAAATATAATTAAAAATCTCTACATGGTAGTTATAGGTATAGTTTCTATTATGACAACTTCTTCCACAGTTTGATCCTTTTCCTGGTGTCCTAACCTGACAAAATCGTACATCCAGATCATCTGCCTTTTTACTTGACATTCCAATAAATGGCTATCCTTACACAGGATTTACCTTTCTACAAGTGAAAACAGTTCCAAATGGTGTTAAACTTTCCTAAATGGCAGACATGAAGACAAAGCTGCTGTAGTGGAAAAAATCCTTTCACGATTACTGTACTACAAAAATAAAGGGGTTTCTGCTTCAATTCCAATAGCCATGGTAATTCCATGAGAAATACACCTGGATATGCAGGACAGAACGTGTCTTTTGTTTGGCAGCTGTAACACAACCCAACAGGCTGCTAGTCCAATTTTTCAGAAGTGACCCAGAACCTGTTCTCAGTTCTGCAGAAGGTCTCTTACAGACTGTGAATGTGTTATTGGAAGATGTCTTCTTCCTTGCCTTCAAAAATCTGATTTAATTATAGTAATCCAATTCAAATTATAGAGGAAGGGCAAGTGGGTTTGTCCTATACACACTTGCAGCATCTTTCATTCCTTGATGCTAGTTTTTTTCATGGTTTTCCAGACAGCTTGGGAAAACTCCCTCTGAATTCAGTAATCCAAACGAATCAGCTGCAAACCCAAATGGCTCCTCTAGTCTTTGGAGAAGTCCCCATTCATCACTCAGGAAAACAGGATTCAGCACTAAAAGTAGTGGTGCTACCAACAGCAGAAACAGGCTACTTTGGTTTTTTGGCTCTCTGTGAAAGATTTTTGAAATCACCCGGAATGCCTGTCATATAGCTGACAGTGTCACTGTCACATACCAGACATCAGTGTCAGATGTAAAAGTTAAGTCTGAACCAAGGTGTAGTCAGAGGGTTTTTCCCCCTGTGGGAAGGCAGACTGTCTAGGAGAAAAGGTTTTAAGGAATTCTGCAGGGAGGCACATAAGACAGTCTCCCGGCATTTATGTGTTATCATTTGCTTCAATTTCTGTCAATCACTGGTTTTAAAGAGGATGAGTTTAAAATGCTAACTACTGCTGAAGTCACAGGCCAGCCATCAGACCACACTGACACCAAGCCTGCTGGAGAGGAGACAGCCTGGTAGAACTAAGCCCCCATGGCCATTTCTGTTCAGGACTTGAGCTAATGCCCAGCTCTTACTAATTCATGTCACTCATGGTTGCTGTGTCCTCATATAAAATTTTCTCCCCCCTTTTTTTTTTTGGGTTTTTTTTTTTTTTTTTTTTTTTGGTTTTTTTTTTGTTTTTGTTTTTGTTTTGTTTTTGTTTTTGTTTTTGTTTTTTTTTGTTTTTTTTGTCTCATTACATATTACACTAAACTAAAAGACACTTTGGCTTAAGTAGATCCAAAAAGCAAAATTTGCTTTGGGAAATAAACTTACCTCAAAAATTCAGCTCATCCCAATTTTAATATAATATGCACTCCTAACCCCTCTACAAGATTTAGGCTTGTTAGGAGACTGTGGGGATTTTTCAAACACCATTTTCTTCTTATGTCTGACTGTTTCAGAAGCAAAGTTGATGTGTTACCAGTGAGCAAGCCCAGGAAGAAATCAGATCTGAGCACTTCCTACCCAGAAGAATGGAGAAGCTAAAGCAATAAACATGAATTGAGGGCTTTATGATAAGACTGAGATCCCAAAGACTATAGGCTGTGCTTAAGGCTGAGAGAGAAGAGAAAGGTGAAGTAGTTCAAGACTCAAGAGTGCAAGCTGGTTTAGACAAGAGTCACCATTAGGTAGCTTTAACTGTAACAAACAAGGGCAAATACCAGTTCCACTACAGCTATCTATGAAACACCAATTAGTTTAGTACATTCAGACAAAAAATCTGTGGTACAGGCATTTGACAGTTGTAAATCATGTAAAATTGTATTTGTGCTGAAATCTGAATTTGCTGTTACTTTATATTCACCACAACATTTGTCAACAAAAGAATTTCTTAAAAGAATTCAAATACCTGCTAATTTATAATTGTGTAAATAGTTTCACTATGCACTGGTATTCCATAATAATAAAAAAAAAATCATTTTCTAATGCAGTCCTACTCTGACAATAGAATTCATCTCATTTAAAACTTCTATATAGTATTTTTTTTTCCCTTCAATACATTGTTTAGGCTATGGTTTATTACAACTGTGTGTTAACATGGAGCCTAGGTCCCATGGCTGTGACAGATTGAGCACTACAGAAACTTTACTCTCGCCCTCAGCAGCTGCTAGAAGATCACTCTAATGGCTGCCTCAGGCTGGGTTCAAGGAGAAACAGCAACCATTGGAAGGGCAGCAAAAATTGATACCTTCTTTTGTAGCCTACTTCCCTCAGGCCAAACTGCAGAGCTTTCGCATGAAGGGGTGAAGGGAATAAGAAGGAGACTTTTGTCTGTCTTATACACAACAAATAAAATGGATTTCCAGTCTCACAACAGAGAAAAACACTTTCCTGTCCTGTCACAGGTTGCAAGACTGTGGCCCTACTGAGTAAGCTCCTGAAGGAAGAAGCTTTTCGTTAACTGTGAATGTAGTAACACTGCTAATCCATGAACATTCAAACCATACCAAAAAAACCAGGAATGAATATGGCCTAAAGATCCTTATTTTTAATAGAATTTTTAACACATTTTTAAAAATATGTTTATGCATTTTTTCTATATTCTCTCTCCTGAAGTTTTATAACAAAACTCAGTCTGTTAATTTTTTTTCACACTTCTCCCTAAAACTGGAAGCACTTGAAAGAAACTTTGCTTTTTGTAAAAAGGAGCAGCAAATATTGTTCACAATATTGTTCGTCTCCAGGTGCAAAGATCACAAATATCAACTAATATCTAGAGGCTACAGTCCTAGACTGAAGCTGGATTACGTGCTTTGCAAAATACTCACTTCATATTTAAAATTAAATTTTTTAAAAAGACAGCCAGTGACTGATTGGGAAAATGCTGGAAATGTGTCAGGTACTCTATTCAAAACACCTTGAAACAAACTGCACTACTGTCTATATTTGGAAACCATAAAAAGTTGCAAAACTAAAACCATATACTTGTAAATATATACGTTCAGCCTTCATGGTTTTCAAAGGAAGCAAGTACAGATAAACTACAAGGATAACATACAGTTGGGTATGAATATGGTTTACATCTGTTACTAGTTAATTAGCTCAAACTTTGTGCTATACTCCAGTGATACTCTCTGAGCCCCAGAAGGTCACATAATTCTGAGCACTCTGGTGAGTGGAGTTACGAAGATGCAGGGAACATGTTAAATGCATGAGACATATTTTGGAACACTAACAGTCCTAAAAGTCCCAAAATCTAACTGATAAGTCTTTCAGTCCTCCAGAAGCACCTTGCTTGGTCGGAACACTTAGTGGGTTAGGCATGAAGAACCCTGTCAGGGAAGCTGGATCCTTATTTCAGTTCCCATCCATTTACACTTGTCTCAAGTCAGTCACCCACACGTAGTCTCAATTCTGTCACACGAAAAGGACATGTGATGTCACAGACTTGCTCAAGTAATGCACATAACCAAAGACAGGAGACATCATATCTCTGTGTTTCTTGACCTAAGTTTTATTTGCACTCAGTAGTCACACACACCTTTCAAAACCAACAAACAGAATTTTCCCAAAGTACTCTTTGGGAAAAGCTTTGCAGTTTAACATAAAACACAGTTTTCTCTTTTTTTAAAAAATGAGTCCATCTATTTTACTATAATTATGAATGTGAAAATATCAAAACTGTGTTAAAGTAAACTATTAAAATGGTTGTATCCTAACTCTAGCAGCTATTTTTTAACTTAGCTAAGAAGTTAAAGCTAGCATTAATAGGTATTCATCAGAGGACATGCTGGCTACCTGGTTATAATATTAACCTGTGATAGGAATTGCTGTAAGGCAATAATTTTCCATCTCCAGAATCTGATTTTCCATTTTTTACATATATAAAATAATAGCTATAAAATGGCACTAAGAAAGAAAATTATGTAGCATCATGATCAACTGGCATCTCTTTAAATGTCATTCATACATATCTAAACTTTCAAACAAAAAAGGAAAGATCTGATTGTAAAAGGTAGGTCATAGTTATAGCCAACATTTTTTTTTTAATTATCTTAGAATTCTCCAGAGGTGTTAATTTTTATGCAAGCTCTTTAAGCCTAAGAAAATCTTCTATCAGCTGTGTCAGTTGGTTGTTGTGATTGATTGTTGCTGAAAAAACAAATGGGAAAAAGAGAAGTTCCCAACACTTGGATCAGCATTCTGAGAGCTAACTATAGGACACTACAATTTATTGATATCTTTTTACTACAATACCACATCTACATTTCAGAATTGTATCAAGGAGTAACTGTAGAGCATTTCAGAACAAAAAAAAAAAAAAAAAAAAAAAAACAAAAAAAAAAAAAAAAAAAACAAAAAAAAACAAAAAAAATAAAAGGAAAATACTCCAAAACCTAACAACAAAAGTAGTCAGTCAAGAATGGTTTATTACCTGTTTTTCCATGCACTCAATATAATTTTGGAAAGATAAGTGCTGTTTCTTTTTTGATTTTTTTTTTTTTTTAAGGTTCGCTGTTTTGGATTAGCAATTCATATTGACATCAACACTCACCCATTTTAAAGGAGGAAGCTACTTTCCTCCCACAGCTTTCCCTATGAAGTCACCTGGTTGAGTTATGAAATCCTGTTAAAGAGGTCATTTAAATAAGACATAAATCAATAGAAACAAGGTCAGATTTCCTGCACAGGTGTCATTTCTATTTATTTTGAGTGCAAACCCCAGCGATCAGAAGTTCAGAAAATTTATACTGCAATGCAATCCTCATAGCCCATTGTCAGCGGATATTTCTTTGTTAAGCAGAGCAAAACCCCCATCAGATCCTGGCACTTCTACAGGACTCCTAGCAAGATTTTCCAGCAATAAGACACAACCAGGCCTCGTAGTCTTGTGTTCCTCAACATAAGCTGATGTGAACTCATCTTTGTGCTATACTCCAGTGATACTCTCTGAGCCTCATATCTGAGGTCAGCTAATTCTGAGTACTCTGGTCCCTAACAGACCTCCAGGCCCACCTGGATCACATCAAAAAGGAAATACTTAAGTGCAGATGGAAATTTCCATGTACCTAACCTAGCCAGAACAAAGCCATGGTGCACCTCACCACCTTCCAACACAGCACTCAGTAAGCAAGTGCCCTCCCACCAGAATTTATTTTGCTGTGTTCATTGACTGTGAAGGCTCAGCAGTGTTAGCAGTAAGGAGTTACAGGCACAGCAGACAAATGAACTGAGGGAAAAAATCCCTGACTTACATGTCTCCCAGGACTGAGCAGGTATGACGAGGTGCAGAGCTGCAGATGCAGCTGCTGCACTGTAATATGCTGTTAGATATGCAGCCTACTGAGCAAGAAGCTGGAGGCAACACAAAGTTCCAAGTCATGGCAGCCAGGCAGGTGTACCTAGAAACCTCTTAATGCTTCTTCTCACTGCTCCAGTCAAAAGCAAGCGAGATATTTTGTCCCACAGCATTCAAAGCCTTAGATCAGAGCTGTGATAATCTAATAGATCATTTGTTATTTCCTCCCCTTCTCCATGCTCCCTCCCTCGCAGCAAATCAAATTGTCTCAACCCTGTAACACATATCCTATCTCACTAGAAGGACACATATCTATACGGATGTGATGTTTATTCGAAATCTCAACAGGATAAAGGTGTTGTGGTAACAGAATGGTTTCCTTTCCGCAGAGAAAGTGAAAAGACCCACCAAGTATTCAAAAGCTTATCACAAATCTAATAAAAATTATATTAATAAAATAATAATTCTGATTACTAGTACTGGAAATTTTACCCTCATCCCAAAACAATGTAATTCTGCCAAGATATTTCTGAATCTGAATGCTACTTGCTGAAGTATCATTAATATGCTTCCATCTAGTAGCACAGGAAATGAATTGTATCTGATCTGCATGGAATTCTAAAAATTATGCACATATTTATCAGTCTTGTCCTACATGCATAAATCTACCTTTACAATTTCTGGAAAACACTGATAAACACTGCTTAGGAGACAAGAAAGGTACAAGAAAAAGAAAAGGAATGAATTTACGCAGGAATTTACTGTGTCTGTAGGTCATACAAATGAACCAAATTTTTTTCCCACAATTAAATCTATGGTGTTATCAAGACAATCAGTTTATTTTAAGACTGTCAACCCAATGTATAAATTTCCTTTTGTGCTTGAAATGCCTTTATCAGATAAGATAGCTTTTGTTTAAACTGCTATTTTCAGCCTTTGCTTTGAGGGTTTTGAATATACACAGTGAAGTAACTTGAGATTTCCTACCCTGTTTTAAAATGTGTTTCTTCTGTCTGTTTGTATTTTGTAATTTCCTGTCAAATAACCTCACCATAACTAACTTTCCTTGCTCCAACCCACTACTTTTCTTTTTTAAAGCCATACCCGCTTCCTGAGGATGGTAATAAAACACTGATTACATTCGGCTGTTATCTGTCTTTTCTTCCCCTGCTTCCCCCTCTCTCACTCCCTTTGTCAAAGCCAGCACTCAGGTTTCAGCTCTTCATGGACTGAGAGAGGCACATAACCAGGAGAGGAAGCAAATCAGACTGCAGGAATCCAGATTCATTAGAGTTTATTGGGTCAATCACCAGCTGGAGCAGAGCCAGACAATTAGGCTGTGCAGCCCCTGAAGTCTGGATGCGTGGCTCTCCTTCCAGAGCCGAGCGTGCCCCGCAGCAGGGCACACGCCGGCACTGTGCCCAGCTGGCTGCTGCGGCCATGCAGGGGGAAAGAGGGAAAACCAAGCAGCAGCACCTTGCTGCTCCAGATCTGTTACCACTAACTGGAGAAAAATATTTATTTAGCCAGTTTCTGCTTTATTAAGCATGAAGCTGCTGGTATTTCTGATTCTCTCATTGGATTTTGCCAATTCCTATCAAAAATCCAGTTTGTTAAAATATCACCACACAGAGCCTATAGGTTATTCAACTTCATCTGAAGTTCTTTAACCTCTTCTATTTGACTGCACATTTCTGTTTCAGCCAAGCTTAGTCCCCACTTACTGCTCTGTCTCTCACTCTGTTCCCCCTTTTCACTACCCACAAGAAGTTAGCCCTACCTATTTCAGCAGTTCTTTTCTTCCTTTCCCTTGTCTGCAAACTTGTTGCAAGCACAGGCTAAAGCCACTGCACTCTCTAAAGCTACTTCTTCTCTTCCAACTCTATCCTGAATCATGCCCAGCCCAGTTTCCACTGTTTCCCTTTGAATCAAAGTGCTTTCACCACAGTAATTCATGATCTCTTCCTGGGCAAATCTCAAGGATCTCCCTCCTACACGGCCCTTATTGTTCTTTTGATATTGCTGGTCATCATCCTCACTCTGATATCTCGTCCTCACTGAGATTTCAATTCAATCTCTATCTTTCCTGTCAATGATACTTCTCTCTTCTAGGCAACCCAGTACATTGATGGGCACTTCTGAAAGCTCTGCCACTGCCACAGTATTCTTCCCAGTTTAACACAATTAGGGGATCTTTTTAGGAGTCATCTCTGCACTGATGGTTCAGATTCCATTTAAACATTGTCAAAGCAGCCTAAGGTGGTCTGGAAGGAATAGAAGAGGGGCATAGATCAGGAGCTTTAGATCAGATTGAGAAGCTTATGAAACCATGTTGTTAACACACTTTTTCACCTGCCAAGACATCTCCTTTGCACTTAAACACGTGTCATTTTACCTCCCAAATTTTCAAACTCTACATTTTGCCACAAATATAAGTTAACTTCCCCTGACACTAAAGGCCTTCCCTACAAAACCTCCTCCCCTTCCTTCAATTGATGCCAACTCTGGCAGTTGCTTGCACAGCAAATTTAACATCACTTGTGATATTTCATTCTCTCCTTCTGAGTACCAAGTTCACTCGTACCCTTTCAGTCATTTTCTTCCAGTCTCAGCATCTTAAAGCTCTCTATACTTTATTTTAACCAGTCTGACAGCATTCTCCCCCTGTCCCAAAAATCTCCCCTTGAGTGTCCCAAAAATGCCATTGCCTTTTGAAAGGGCAGAAAACGTACAATAGCTGGTCATGTTACCATCTGCGTTCAATCAGAAAACCTTCAAGTAAACCCTTCAGTTTCCTAACATGGCATCACATTTAATGTTCTTTTCACACCCTCTTTTTCAAGTTGTCCCTAAAGTTTACATACTTAAAACCTTCCTGAACTGATGCAATGATACTCAAGAACCACAATGCCAAGCAGTGCAGCACCACAAAAATACTCCTGCCCTAGACAGCAGACAAAAATCAGCACAAAGCATAGAGCCCAGAGGTGGTCAGTGCGTGTTGAAGGATCTGCTAAAAATCTTTGCACTCATACCTTCAGTTTGTGAGTGTGCACTTATAAAGTTTATCTATTCCTATGCGATTCAGAAGCACTGCCATATTCAAACTTTCTTTCCATCACATTCAGATTTTTTTCTCCCAGTGGTCACCACGTGGGTTTCTTCAGACAGATATGAGGGGGGGTTGGCTTTTTCACACAGAGGCCACTTCTAAATTATGCTTAATCCCTACATGAGCAGGAGTGTTACCTACTAGTCCTTTTGCTATTTGAAAGTTATTTATATGGTTCAAATGTTCTTTTTCTATGTGTATAAATATCACTTGTTAGCTTCCATTCAGCCTCAGTTCTAGTAGCTCTTTAACCCTTGTCTGACAACTTCTTCTCTTTCCTTGGGACATAAAATTCAGACTGGAGTACTTGCAAATCCAGACTGCTGGAGTACTTGCAGAAGCTCGCAGCTTCTGCACTATTAAGGTCCGTGAGTTCTCAGTGCAGCCAACTTGCATTACTAGCAGCTTGGCAAACTCATGTTAGCTATCTCTCAAAGACAAATTTTAATTAAGGACAAACTTTTAATCCTCCCTTCATTTTAATTAAATCGATTCCTGATCACTTGATCTTAAGTTACTTCCCAAGTCTAGCTTTTCTATGATCTCATTATTAGCTGCTAAAACCAGAACAAATACTCTTTTATTCACTATGTTCTTTCTCCTTGTGTTTGTGCAGAGGCAGTAGGGTAGTTTGGGGTTTTTTTAATGATATTTCATTGTTACACTCATGGACAGTCTACTACTTTCTCTTACTGATCTTCCTGGACACAGTTTTTCCAGCAAGATTATTATTCTGTTACACACCTATTGTTCTCTACAACATTTGTCTTCACACATAATTCAGATTCGCCTTCCCTAGCAACCTGGTACTTAAGTACAAACCTTTTCCTTGTTTTTAACTGACCACAACCAATCACCTTGTCAAGTTAAGCACAAACTTTTCATGAAATGACCTCATAGTCCAATTAATATCACTGTCATTTCTATCACTTATATTCTTCTTTCATTATCCATTAGTATATCTTCTCCCTTTTTGACATCCTGCACAAAGCCAGGCATGAATATCATGTGACCATCTTCAGACCCTTTCCCATCCTTTCTTGACATATTCAACTGCTGTAACATCATCAGCAAAAATTACTGCCACTCCACACAGCGACACAGACTATCCCTTAAGAAATATTCTAATTTATTGAATGCAACCCAGAAGAAACACAGTCCAAGCTTTTCTCCCATCTGCCAATCTGCCTTCTCTAGGAACTGGGAGAATTCTGATCACCAGAATCCAGATTTTCTGCAGAAATCACGGCAAAGGTGTAAATGGGAAGGGATCTGCATATCTTGATGAAGTTTTCCTAAGAAAGAGCAAAACCACTGAAGTTCCACTTTAAATTGTAGCAAAAATCTGAGGGAGGAAGGTACCATGGGCTGATGGAGATCAAGAGTCGGTCTCCAAAAATTGTACAAATTATAGATAAAATAAAGATAGAATGTTAAGTGCTTGTAAAATAAAGTTCATTTTTGTTTAAGGCAGTGCAAAGTATAGGGAGATCTAGAATAAAAATAATTAAGGCAATATGGCTGGAAGACTTTTTGTAGAAGCAGTCTAAAGGGACATAACAGGTTGAAAAATCACAGGCCAAAACCAGAAAAAGTAACAAGGCAGAGAGAGAGAATAACAAGGTGAAGAGAGCAAGAGCTTTAGCAGCTTCTTCTTAAGTCCTCAAGTATCCAAAAACATCAGATAACTTTTTTTTTTTGTGAGAGACACTAAAAGAAAAGTCAAACTGAAGGTGACATTGGTCAGAATTTTGATCTGTAACCTAAGCCTTAATGAATTGGTGAAATCATCACTAGGAAATATCACAAACACATCTGAGTCATCAGAACAGAAGGTAAAGAGAGTAAAAGGAAACATACAGAATTATTCCTACACTGAAAGCCATGTGTAGAATATCCTCACAGACATACATAGTGATTGAAGGAAACAAGTCATAAAAGTGTAAGGAAAATATGCCTGCTTTAAAAGTAAAAAGCATAGTGACTGCTGAAGGTGACTAAGGGATTCTCAGTAGTCTTTAAATAATGAATTAAATATTCACATATCCACTTACATTATTTTTGTTTCCAAATCAGCAGCATGCCACAGCTTATGCTGACATTCTGTAGAACAGATCTGACCTTTCAAAACCTTTGAGACTTGTTTCTGCCACACTATAATTCCACAGAACTATACTGGCTTGTCAATATAAAGTGAATAGTTTTGCTTACACTGCATCCTAATACCTGTGGGTTCTGTCCATCTGAGTTCCCTACAGGGACACACAGCTGCTGAATATTTCTTATGTTTGTCATTGGGAGAAGTTTGTTTAATACCAGTTAGGGTGATATTTACCAGCAGAATAAACATGCAGAGGGATTCAGCACTTGTAGTCTGTAATGAAGCACAATGTAGACATCAGCACAGTGCCTAACTCCACTTGAAGAAAGACTGAATAATTTAACTTATTTCTAAAGATGAAACCTCTGTAATTCCCAGCAGAGTAAGTCTATGAGGTTTAAATAATTTCTCAAATAAAAGCTGTAGATTATTTCACATCACCAGTTGTCAGCCAACAGCCTGGATAATGAAAATCCACAGTTTCCTGGCTTCCTGTGCAGCTCCTTGCAGGCTCCAGAGTAACTGTTTCTCTCATTTGCCTACACTTGTTATGATTTTCTTTCCCTTTACTTCAAGAATTTATTTTATTTTACTACATCTGTAGGAGATGACAGGAGGGATTAACACTACCAGAGATGTTGCATGTGACCTCTTCTTTTATGGGGACCGTTTGTCACAGAGGTTCATTAGACTTGTGTTTCTTAAACTTACTTCAGTCAAGGAATGAACTTTTAAGATGGATGAACACTCACAGCATAGCTGCTTTAAACAAAACCACCCCAGTTTGTAAATAAGAAGTGATTAGAGAAATTTGCTGCAGAAATCAGTCACATTAATCAGCTGGTTGTAAAGTGGATTGATGTGCACCAACTAGAGCTGTCTAAACAATTTTGTTAACCTTTAGCAAAAATGTGAAGGAATATGCTGCAAAATAGTTCCGTTTTAAATTAATAGGACATGATTCTTGTAGGAGAACATTTAAGTTCCAAGATTATTATTTTGTTCACATTTCCCCAGAACAATTGGCCCAAAAAGAGTAATTTATAGTTACAGCACTCTTTCCACAAGTTCACTCCAGGCTGCAAACAGCAACTCCCATGGCAGGACAGGGAGTGTTTATTCAAAGGCTAATTGTAGATGAGGACTTGTGGAGGGAGACTGATGCTCAGTCAATGTACAAAGAAAAACTGATCACCAGAAAACCTCTAAGAATTTCCTCCAGCATTGCTTTACCTCCCATGTTGTAACTTTTTTTCTTAGCCAAAATCACAGTGAAATTGCAGAATAATCTGTGAAATCATTGCTGATAATAGTCCAGGGAAGAATGGGATGGTTCAACACCTGCAGCAGTGGCCATGCACACCTGAAGATAATGAATCTGAATATAAAACACCCTCCCTTCCCCCAGGAATAACTTAAAAATAACACTTAAGAAATATATTCCTCTGGTTTTTGGAGGAAGCATTTGACTCATGTTTCCAGGTTTTCTCCCCCAACCACCACAAATAGAAAACTGATCTAAAAGGTGAGGAGCAAGAAAAGAGAAATCCAACAAACAGTCTTTTAAGTAACTTTCTTCTGAGAGGTACAGTTTTCAGAGGAACATCAAAGTAAGCATTGATAATATCATTCTCACATCAATCATAGAATGACTCAAAATACCTGGAAGTTCTGAAGCTAACATTTTCAGACAAAATCCTTATAACAATGATCATGTCCTATCCTTAAAATAATTTTGCCCACACTAAAAACAGTAGCCAATAAAGGTCTATTATTATGGGTGCAGGTTGCCAGATACAATCACTAGAACTTCCAAAGTAGGATGTGCATATTACATGGTGTGGGAAATTTAGACAAAGTCAAGGAATTACCTTTTAATTTTTTTTATATGCATCTACTTTCAATAGTTATCAAACCCTGTTTACCCAGGTAGCCCAAAAGTAAGTTTGGAGTCAAATTCTCAGTAAGTTTGATTTAGATTTTAGAGAGTTATAAGCTAGAAGGTATCTGATAATACCATTCTTCTGTAACAATCTCATCTCTCACTTATACTCAGCAGGGATATTTGTTTAAGCGACGAAAGAATTTGGTATCAATCCCTCTTGCTGAGTAAGCTGCACTTGATCTGCACAGCCAATGAATAATAAATCAATGCAAATTACACCACTTTATCACTAACAACCATTTTCTGGTCAGCTACACCACAGAATACAGTCTCTCCCACAGGAGACAAATAACCCCCAGTGTCTTAAAATAGGAGTTATTTATAGCCTGCAGGGAAACAATTGTGCTCTAACATACAATTTGCACTACTGTTTGTATTTCCAGTGGATTTGGCCCTTGAAATCTTCAGCTACAATGAAGACACAAGCTACTTTCATCATTAGTGCATGACGCTGCAAATTATTTTAATTGATATTTGAACATTCAGCTATTAGGCAGCTCCCCATGCACCACAAGTACCACCTTACACTTGACAACTGGGTCACCCAGACACTGTTTTTTAACCATCTGTAGCTTTTCTGGGCAATAGTTTTTGATAGAGACTGCAGCTGTCTTAAGGTAGGAACTGTCAAAAATAAAATAAATTTCCACGTCCAAACAGCAGAAAACTTGACAGAGGAAGGTTTATAACTCACTCTCTATTAGTGTAGTAGAAAGCCATTCTTCTTCCAAGAGATGGATGGGTTTAACCCCTCAGAGGTGTCAGCAGCTGCGCAGATTTGGAGAAAGAGGCCTCGAGGGCACATTGAGGCCAGTCAGGGCCTCACCTTTTGCCAAGAAGATGGATGCTCTTTGTGTAGCATCATTTTCACAAGCATCTATCGAGAGCTCATCATTGAGCACTAGAGGAAAATATTAATTAGTGCAAGCCAAAGCCACTTCACCTATTCCAAACACGTGAGCATGGAATAATACAGCACACTTCCAAACCATAATGCAAATCATCCACAGTTCGCTTACCCACAAAGTTTCTGTTCTGACACATAAACTTCAATCTAAAATTAAATTCACCCCTCATGCTTTTATTAACAACAGACAACTTTGATGGCACAACCAACAGCAGTTCTCTACTGAATTCAGGAACCAACGTTCTGGACACCAACAAAAACCCACAACATGCAAGGCTTTGGATGCCACTTAGTGAATAATCCTGTCACAGGTAATGGCACATGAAGCCTTGTGAATGTTTGAGCCACACTAAGGGCACCAAGCATGGTGACAGCATCCACAGGAAACCTGAGGGACGTGAAGCGGGGAAAGATGCCTCTCAGCCTGGAAGCACCCAGGCTAGCTCTCCCCCTGCAGGGAAACCCCAGCCTCCACTAAGCTGGACATTGAAGCCAGCTCTCTGACAGTGCTATCGGCACACCCAGGTCCATCCTGGCTGCAGTGCATGGGTGGATACAGCAGCCACTCGGAGACCTGCCCACCATGCCTCTGAACCACTCCAAACTCGGCCAACTTCAGCTGCTCCAGGGTCTGAGGTTATCAGGGCAGAGATCTCTGCAAATAAAGAAATACAAACTGTGGGTGTCTGTTCTGACTCTCCTCTCTTTGTGACCAAGAAGCTTCTTTCAGGGCTGGCTTGACTTGCCCCGGAGGCTTCCCAGAGAGCTGTATAATAAAGATGATTGAAATGCAGACTATGTCAACAGACACTTCCTTTGAGAGAGGTAAACAAGAGGACAGCACCTTGTTCATAAAAAACAACCAGACATACCTATAGGGCATGCGGAGCCAGACAAGATCCTTTGGGGTTTTCTCCTTCCTTTTAAGAAGAAAACAGTTATTAACTTTTTTTCCCAAATTTAATATTAAAAGAAAACACTGGCAACGCCCATGGTGATGTTATGTCAGCTGCTTATGTCAGGTCAAATACAGTGCGACAGGAAGTAGGGGCTTCACATAATACTATCCCGTTCTGCTCCTCCCTCCCAAACACAGACTGCTAAAATGCTCTTGATGCCCAGACCCACAGCTTTCTGCCCAGCCTGCCCAAGAGAAAAGCATCCTCCTAGAAGGAAAAGATAATGACATGCTAGCCAGCACCTCTTTTGACCTCATATGATCAAGTTCTCCCATCCCAGAAAGGAAAGTAACCAGGCATTCTTCCTTGGTCTAGAGGCAGGGGTGGAAACAGCACAGTGTAGGATAGTATTTCCAGCCATCCAGATCCTAAAAGCAAGCAGAAGACAGCAACCTGGGATAGCATTTCAATAGTCATCATGAAAGCCATCATTTCAAAGTAAATGAACACAGCGATTGAGAAGGTAAAAATCATAACCTGTTCAGAAAACTATTCACTTTCCAAGTTTCTATTTCTCTAGTTGTAAGATATGCAAATCTATTCTCTAATCCCTTTATTAAAATGCATATTTCTTAATGTTGCCATGTTTAGTATCCTAGTTAAGAGGTTTTTCCCTGCTGTGTCAGATGAATGCAAGCAATGCACTAGGGCAAAGGCAGCAGAAAGGCTGTTTTGAGCCTTGTCAAGCACCTTTTCCCATGGGAGCCTAGTGGATAGGAGGATATGACTAGAACCTCTTTCAGGACAAGGCAGATCTTAATTCCTCCACTATGCAGCATTACTGATATTTTTTCTTAAGCTATTTAGTAATCTTCCTGGTACAAAGCACCATAGGTGGTGCCTTAATAACATGGATGGGACGCAAGGGCTGGGCTGCTGTAGCCATCTACACAAGAGACCTTATTTGCACTCACTGGCTTCTCTGGGCCTCTCCTCTCACCACCAGGAAGTCTTGACATGACCAAAATTTACAGCAGTTATAGCACACCACGCTAACTGCAAATTTTAATTAGAGAATTTGCCTCTGGTGTAATGCAGTAATAAAGTGAAAATGGATGTCTCTGCTTTCTTCTGAGGATCTCTGTATGCAGGCAGGTACGGACAGACCTGAGCTTGCTTTGCCTGTGCTCCAAGCTAGCTCCCAGTTGAAAGCTGTGTAGGCACAGCATACAGGGCACAAGCAATTAGGCCTTGCACTCAACACACCTCAGCTTGCCTAGATGACTGCAAATAGAAATGAGAATTGTGCCCCTGTAGCAAAGGAATAAAAAACCACAAAAAAACCCAACAAAACCCACACTTTTTCTTTATATCCAACACTTGTTCACACTTGCCCTAACAAGCTTGCCAGTCTTGTCCTTGTCTTCTCATAGGTGTATACTTTTAGAGGGTTTTTTTTTTTGGCTTGACATGCATTATATTTAGGTCATTTGCAAGTCTTAAGCTATCATCTGCACAGAGATGATAGCAAATATTACAGAAGTAATACTAAGAGAGGATAAACCACAGTGGGTAGTGGATTATAACAAAGAACCAGTGAAGCCTGGATGACCCTTATCAGGGTGAGCCACCTCTTGCTAACACCTCTAAATTAAAGTTTACTACTTCTGTTTTACTCTGGCTATTTTAAAAAAGAATCACAGACGGCTAGCAAAATATGAACAAAGGAAAAAACAAACAGTGCAAAATCAACAGAAGCATCTATTATTTTTATTTGGAGGTTTACCAAGTGCCTAACCAGTCAACAATCAAGCCACTAAGACAACATAATAAAATTGAAGTTATATTTTGAAGATTAGAAATTTTAAGTACTGAGCAGTCCATGCTTCTGTTGTCTGCCACTGATCTTCTTTTAACTCCTGTTTGGAGGATGTTACTGGAAAAAAAGAAAAGGTTAGGAACAGCAGGGTTCTTATTAAGAGCAGACTTAGCAGAACTGACTTCTCCCCAGAACCACGTGAACCCATCTTCAGGCAGGATGACAGACTTTTCTCCTTGCTGTTGTTTCACTAGCTGAGCAGGAGCCAGGTGATTTCCAACTCTGCCTGGGGGTAAATAGCCTTTTCTGCCCCTCCCTCAGCTTTCCTACCCTGCCAGGCTAGTCTTCCTAGCGGGAACTACTGACTCAAACCTCCAGCAGGATCCTGCAAAACTCTCCTCACCATCATCCCCACCTCCCATCTTTGCAGCAGGTTTCTGGGAGTGCTTTGGAGGGCAAACAAGCCCCAAAGGCAGCCCAGCTGGCAGATGTCCTCCACTCTCAAAGGAGGGTTTTTGGCTGAGCAGCACAACTTTGCTTTTATATTTGATTTCTGGACCCCACCTGTACTGCAGAATATTAGAGAGCTGCCTTTGATCTCTCTTCACTTTCCTACTTTCAGGTTCAAGATTAGCAAAGATTATTCCCTAATGCATGGTACCAACTCATGGTTCTGAGCTGTCATTACTGGTAGAGAGGAAAAGCACCAGAGACAAATAGAAAAACTTAAGGGAGGAAGAACATGTATTATTTCAGTAAATTCATCAGATAATATTAATTAATTCAGGAAACCCCCAGATTTAAAAAAAAAAAAAAAAAAAGAAGGAAAAAAAATCTCTTTCACTTATGGCAAAGCCAAGGTAACATAAGTCCTGAATACCTTTTCCTCATTTTTCCTTGGCAGCAAGACTGGGATAGAGCAGGTCAAGCAACAACATAACAGTTTTGCATGCTATTGGGCTGCTATTCAAAAAACAAGACAAAATATGAATGTAACCTGATTTCAAGTGGATCTGGGGGGGCCTTACTACCGAAATTTGTATGCTGTCTTTGTAATTACTAAGACCTCAGACCAGCCCTTGTTTCTGAGTACTGGCCTAGATTAGCAAGTAACCTGAAAGTTTACAGTAGGAAAACCATATGGATATATTCCTGTAGCTACATGTGTACAGTAATTAAGGCATAGGTAAGCAATAACACATGCCCACAGCATCATAAGTGGTGAGGCACGAGGCTTACGTGCATATCTTATTATGACTTCAGACTTCAAAGTACCTTACTGCTCAGACAAAATTGGTTGCCTGCTTCCTTGTAAAACACACATAAGGATCTATATAAAACACTTATAGGTGTTGATATAACAGATTTAAAGTATGGGTACCAGAACTGTGAAAGGGGGAAGGAGCATCTTAAAATATTTTCCTATATTGTTTTACAGGGAATGCACTTTAAAGTAGCGGCCAAAACAAAGCATCACTTCACTTTAAAAAATGCCAGTTTCATGCCAATGACTGAAATCTGGTTGCTTTGCAGGCACTTTAAGCTTATGTTCCCTTCTGAGAAACCTGTTTTTTTCCTAATACATCATCTACTTGATTGTTTTCAGACCTCTAATCAATCAAGAAATCCCGTCACAATCATGTGATCAGCAGCTGACATTTGTGCATGACAATTTATGGGTAAAAAAAAAATCAATAGTAAGTATTTGCCTTTTACATGGCTTTTTCAAAATAGCACCACATTTTACAAAAGTAAATTTTTATGAATATTGGTCTCTAAGTGAATAGCACCAACTTCAAAGCAAATGTTTCTGCAAGGGCTGTTGCAACAGTCTAGTTCTTACACGATCTCCAAGGCTGCAGAGTGACCTAGGAGGCAGCCATAATGAGACACAGACAGTGAATAAAGCACTGATTTAATTATGTTGTTTGATATATGATGACCTCATCCACTGCTGTTTATACTACTATAGTGCTTGAAATACTCTATCGACATATGGGAAGGCACAGGCTCCAGCCTGAAGAGCTTACAGCCTCCAAGACAGAAACCAGATGAAGGGTGTTCTCTTCCTGTAGCTTACAGTAGGTTTTGAAGCTTTGTTCATTTCCATCAGGTCTCAAATGTGCACTGAATGCTGGAAGCAGGTTGCTGAGCCAGTTTGCTGGACAAAGTATCCACTCCTTTGATTACAGGAGAGATTACTGATGTGTGAAATTCTGTGTTCTCTTGTACAATTAACAATGGCAAGAAGCAAGCAGTGGTGAGAAGGAGGGAAGTTATAGCTGTTTACAACATTTCCACCAAACTACTTGAGTTATGGAGATACCTCGTGCCCCTGTGGGAGCTTTGACCACTGTTGCTTTTTTGCTACAAAAAAGAAGTGGGGGAAGGAATCAACACAACCTGATTGATCTTCCACCAAGGCAACTGTACTGTAACAAACTCCTTCCAGAAAATTAATTGTCAAGCCTCAGAGTTTGGTTAAATATACATGTATGTCTTATTTTGCACTCCTGATTAAGATTCCCTGAAAAATATGCAGTAAAGTAATTCTTTATGGTGCTAATGCCATGAAAATCTCCATGAGGAAATGAGTAGTTCTGTATTCAGTGCACCATCTGCCAACCATGCAGTAAATAAAGCCATACAAGAAATGGTGAGAAACAAAACATCAACAACCTACCCACTCATTAAGCATTAGCCATGCTGTGTGCTGAACAATACACGGGCCTTGGGGGGTGGGGGGGGGGAGGGAGGGGGGAAGCATGCAATCCTCTAATTAAAGGCAATCAAAATGAATATTTACCAAGGGGATGGATGAGTAGCTTTAAATGTAGAATTTTCTAGCGTCCGATTGCTTGGGTTTGCAAGTTCAGCCCTTGAAGTTCAGCCCTGTTCGGTAACCTAAATGCCTAACTTAAGGCATTATTTGTCTTATTTTATTTCTGTATAGAAAGAGACTCACAAAACATGTGTAGTTCACACACATTTACCCTTATTAGGTACACACCCCTACAAGGACCACTGCTTTCAAAGTCTCCTGTCACAGAAACCAGACAAAAAGAGAGGTTAGAGATTTCATTTTAAGGTCATTCTGGAATAGCAGAAGGAATTCAATACATTCTCTCTCTTGTAGCGAGTTTTCTCTGCAATGTGAAATTAAAAAACTTCTATGTAAAATGGAATCCAAAGAGTCCTGCTAGCAACGATAAAAGACCCAAAGAGTACAAATTAAATACAATATTAGAAAGAAAAATGTGCATATATATACACACATATATTTGAAAATGGTACTCAAAACTTAACCAATGAGAAAACATTTGTCCAGCATAGCTGAAAAATAGCTGAGAGACGCTAACAGTAACATGTTTTCATTTTCTTTTCAAACTCTGGTACAAATTCAGCTAATATCACTTTATATGATCTCATACTGGGATAGAAGCCAAAAGTTTCACTTGAAATCCTTGCAGTTATCAGATCTGTAAAACTTTTCAATCACTTAAGTTTGAGAAACATTTTAAAAAAAGAAAATCAGAGAAAACGCCAGGGGCTTGAAACATTTATCACTTCATCATATTCTTCCATTTGATGCTAGGTCAGCATCTTTACAGATACAATAAAGTGTCTGCTTTACCTATATTTTGAGTTGTTTTGAAAAAATAAAATAAAATTGATGAATAGACAGGGTTAGAAACAGACACAGAGTAACATGGCCAGGCAATTCATATGGAGAACAATCTCCTTAGCAGGCACATTCAGGAGTAAAAAGCTCCTAGGAATCAATGGAAGTTTCCAATACTTGATTCCAGCAGTGAAAAACTGCAAACACACAGCCACCTTGCTTTGGTGTCAGCCTTGAAAGCCCCACCTTCCAAATAGTGGGAACAGCCATAGTACATATAGGATATATATAGGATAAGTGTGATGCTCCCAGAAAGGTCAGGATTGCTACAGCTGAATCTGCTCTTCCCTTCACTTTCCTATGGTGCTGGGGATCCCAGGCCTGCCCAAACTACAGCTCGGTCAGCATCACCTCCCTTTTACCACTGCCAGGGGCCTGGGGAACCAGGACAAGCTCCCAAAGCCCTCAGACTGACCCAGACAGAGGTTGAAAGAGGCAGACAATGGGATGTCCAGGAGAAGAGTGTCCTGTTGGAAGTAAACGTTATCAACATATTTTAGCAACTGCTAAAACTGTTATCCCAGCTCCATATGACACCATATAGGGAATGAATGAGGGAAGATGCGGATACTTGACATCCCCAGTCTCCTCCTGATAAAGCAAATATACCACAAACACCTTGTAAGCACAACTGTAGCTGAAGAAAAAGCAGACACAAGGTAGAAGTTAATACAACCACAAGCACAGAGCAGCCCATACCTTGCCAAGCTGATCACCTTTTTGAGAGAATATGCCAATTTATGAGCTATTAGGTCAGCTTCAGACCTGCTCTGGTTTCAGGCAGGAGTCACATCTTGCCAAGAGACAGCCATCCTACCCACTACAGGACAAAAGGCACTTATGCAAAGCCCAAATCTTTAAAGTGTTCACAGCCATTTTAATCTTACCATGAAGCAGCGAATATTCAGGCCCGAATATGGCTAGACTTCATCAGGACAAACTTCAAAGTAAAGTTTTAAAACATTAGCTTTTTCTAAGTCAGTATATGAAAGATAGGGAAAAAAATAACATCTTTTCAGAAAGAAGCTCAAGACACATAGGGGTGGGTTTGTAGGCTGATGATTACCCCAGGTTGTGTTACCGTATGCAGCCCCCTCTTCAAAAGATAGAAAATACAAGAATTACTACCAAAATGTTTCTATTGCTTTCCCACACTTACATTAAAGCATTCTTTGTGCAAGCAAGCAAACATAGTGAGATTTCCCCACTTCCTTGATGAGAAAAACTATTTTTCCTTCTCTCCAATAAGAGCTGCCATTTACATCATACTGTTAAAAAAAAAAAAAAAAAAAAACCAACAAAAAAAAAACAAGAGAGCTGGAAACCAAATCTTACCACTGTGTATTTCCTGATGAAGATCCCTGCTCTCCTATTACTTTCCAAATCTTCCCCTCAAAGCACTTGTTTTCTCATTATTGCCTGCACATTTCTCACCCCTTTGCTCTTTTCCCTCTTTCAGAAAGTCCTGATTTTTGGTTCCCTGAATTTTTCTTCACCTCTGTCTCTTGTCAGCTGCAGGGGAGACTCCTTAATACTTGGTTTCAAACACAGCCCACCAAGAAACATCTCTGGAGGGAAAAAAGTGTTTGGTGTAGATGGTTGAACAGAAAAATTCCCACCCACTTCACTTTCCACTACATCCTTTCATCCAACTCTCTGTTCTGGAGAAGCCACACAAGTTACTATTCCCATTTGTTTTCCTCCTTCACGCACTGAGCTCCAGATGCTTTTGATACACCACTGACACCCTCTTTGCTCTGCTGCCTACCCTTTTACCCCCTCCAAGTGCTGGGATACTCCTGAACCTCACTGCAGCCTGCTCCTCTGCAGCATATATTTGCACCTGCTGCCTATTTCCACTTCAGGCAAAGCCTCAGACATTGTCCCTGATACCTTCAACCGAAAAATATCATTGGCTTTTCTCCCTACACCACCCAAGGCATGTCCTTTGGCTTCAGGGCTGTAGGCAGACTGGCATCATCTTGATTCTGACCCTCTGAAGCTGAGTGCTGTCTAGACACAGCTATTGCTTTATGTGTTACCTGCTCCCATGTACAAGAGTAAAAGACTCAGAAGGTCATCCAAAACTGCTTTGGATGGTGCACCCTCCATTTTCAGCCCTGCACACAGTTTAGACATAATGAATCTAAGCTAGATTCAAGAATTACAAAACTGTTTAAACTAATAGAAAAATTCTGCTGTCACTCTGCCAGTTTTAGGGTTCATTTCTGCTAGCTCTTAAATATTTCTTGTATCACAGCTTGGTGAGAGAGCTGTCTGGTCAGCAACACCTGCAACTGAAAACTCGATCTGTTTGCACTGCTCAGCACTGGTGCATTCACAGGACCACATACATGGTCTTGTGTGCTCTGATGCAGAAGTGAGAAACCTCTGCCAAAAGCCAGGGCTTAAACACCATGTGCCTTTCTAACAGGACTTGTATCTTTTCACTTTGAACAGGTTGTACTAAGAAGCACAGATCTTATTCACTGGTCAATATCTGAAGGTGACACATGTGAGATACTCACTAAGTTGAAAGAAATTAGAATGTCAAGATTCCACAGAAAATTCCACAGAAAGGTCATGTGCCCTTTTATAATGATGGCCCCACATATCTACAGGCAGAGACAGAGAAAGACAACCCAAAGTGAAGTCCCATTTATCCTCCCACAGGGTTTAGCCTTGGAGTTTCTTTCCTCCCCTCTGTGGGCAGAGATATAACAAGGGAGGGAGGCAGGAAGACACACAGGCTGCATTTGCAACCACTGGAACTAACATATCAGCTGCACTCCAACAGGCTTCAGGAGCAGCCCAGGTGTGACATGGACGTTTCTGCTGCTGTTTCTCACCTGTCTGTTTCACTAAGAAATACATGCAGGGGCCTAATAAAGCTCAACCTTGCACTTTTCTCCAGTAACAGCCCCACTCAGAATCAGTTCAAGAAAGGCAAAATTAATTTTCAGTCAGTTCAGCTTTCTTTGACATTGGGCTAAAAGGCTTTCAAATACAGAACATTTACATCAGAGAGTTGGTGGGGGTGGGAGGGGGTGAGATTTACTACAGAAAGCTCACACTATTTTTTTAATGGAAACTCTCATATTACTAAACAGGAACAAACAGATTCTGAAGGCTGATGTCTGTAGTTAGGAGGTGTAGCTGTAGTATCTGAAATTTCTTCCATTCTTACATACAGCCATCTGAATTGTATCTTCCTGTTTTGACTAAAAACCTTCTGAAGTAAGGACTGAGTTAATTATAAATTATTTCATAATACACTCACCCATCTTTCCCGGATCAGGAAGAAGGGGAGTTCAGAATCCTCCACGTAATTCCTTCAATCCCACCCACACTTATTTCAGAAGTGTAAATCCTCACATTTCTCTGTGACTCAAGCCTGAAATAAAAACAGGACAAAAGCACTTAATAACTTTATGTTATGTACTGATAAAAAAATTAAATTATAATAATAGGTGCTTTAAAAGAATTTGTTCTTACTATATTATGTCTTACGGATACTCAAGCCAAAGACATTTCTCTAATTCAAGGTCAAATGAGTGTAAGATGACAGAAAACACAATGCTTTTGCACAACTACATAATCTTATATTTCAGGACTTTTCCTCTTCAGTTACAATAAATCCCATTTAGGCACTACAAGACCTCCAGTCACTGGATGAAGTTCAAAATTTCATTCAGAATGCTTCCGCACTAAAAATGTTTTAAACAGGAACATAACCTGGAATGTGCTCTTTAAAACACAGCCTTGAGAAATAAAATTTATTGAACATTCCTGCTACAAAAAGGAAGCTGAACTCTGTTAGCGGAAGATAAATCTACTCTTGGACGCATATCTTCCTTTCCTCTGCATTCACTAGCTTCCAGTGTTCATCTACTTATTTTCCCAAATCATGTCTAAATGCACAACGATGTTGTGCAGCAGCAGAAGGTGATATCCCTGAAACACTCCCAGCACAACTTCACGTTGTGCCCTCTGCTACTCCCCACACACAGATATTGCTGCCCATCTTGGAAACGTGGGCTACAGCAGGATGGAGATTCCAACAGCCAAGAGGCAAGACCAAGACTTAAACCCTCCTAAGTAAACAGTAATAAAAGATTCAACTTGGTAGCTAAAATTAGGTACAAAACCCTCCATATATTTGTACATCACTCATGCAAGTACAGTCTCATGAAAACATGTTCTCCTTCCATTTATTTCTTATTCTTACATTTATTATTCATTTTTATGCAGCATTATTATACATTATACAGTTTTCTCAATTACATCATGTGCATTTGTACAACCTTGAAAGAAAATCAACATAAGCAGGCATTCCAGTCTGAAGTCAGGAAGTTTTAGCGTACATGTCTGTAACACTGAACCATAAAGCATGAGCTGAAGACACTAAGGCCTGGCAAATTTGTGGAATCCAGGCATTAGAGATTCTTCCAATGCTCAGAAAGTCAAACAAAAGCTGACTTTTGAAAAACATTCTAAAAATCCTGAGAATGATAAAAGAAAGGACACTTTGTCAGCGATAAACTTTTGTTATATCCAAGAGTGCACCTTTACTTTTTTAATAGTATTTCTTCCACACGTGATGGAAACAAGTCCAGAATAACTGCACATGCTCAGAGATCTTTGTCTTTGCAGACTTCTGGTGGTTCAGTTTACACCTGGAGCAGACATAGGATCTACAAACATAAATTACAAGCTTCTCTAATTCTGTGTGATTAAACATAATTTGCTGCTAAAAGCAAACCATTCAGTTACCTTGCTCAGGAATGTACAGTGCGTTAAACTAGTAATGGAGAAAAGATAACTGAACTTCATAATTGGAAAGTCCTACCTTCAAAATGCACAGCCTCATGTTTTCTAACTTAAATAACTAAAACTGCAAAAACAAAAGACTATCTTGGAAGCCCCTGAGGGGTGGAAATCACACCAGTTTGGACCCCTCTGGCAGTGACAGAAAAGATGAAAATCCTAATTTGATTGATTAATTGAATGTAGCATCATAAAAAAAATCATTGCTCGGATCCTTAACCTTAGTAACTGGATCATTTTTTGAGGGCCATGGTGAAATCATGAGCTTCCCCAGGTCAATTAGGCAGGCTCATTATTAGAAGAATTACATATGAAGCCAAGTATGGTCTGTAAATGTTCATGACTCACTCCTCATGTACTTTGTGTTGACTGCAAAGAACATTTCAAAGCCCAGCTGTCACCAATATCTATGATAACTTCTTCAAACATAGAGACACACACCTTGAAATCTGCTGACAGCTGGAGTGAACAAAGAAAGCCAGAAGTTTCAGATAGCTCTGGAAAAAGCACTTGAAATGTATGCTTTGTTGCTCAAGAGTTTGTTTTTTTTTTAAAAAAAAAAAAAAAAGATGGGCTTCAAAACAGAGATGAGTTCTTTAATGAGCAGACTTTGAGGTTCATTCTCAAGCTTGGGTGCACTGAAATCAAAGGGCATCTGGATTTCTTGAACTGACCCTTAATTTTAACAGCATGCTTCAGGTATTTGCCTCATTTTTGGGCAACCAAACATGCAGACGCAAATCAACTGTATTACATTCCCTTTATCATAATTGCTGCAAAAGAATTTTGTTATTTTAAACACATTCAAAACAATACCATCTTTATTGAAGATTGAAGATGGCCAGATAGAATGCTCACTTTTATTTTTTTTAATGCAACCATGTGACTGTGTTTCATGAAGAGATAACGGAATACTTAAATCAAGATACATGGCTGCGACACTGAAGTGTAAATCGCCTTCTCTAAGTTATACTATCCAAGAAACCAATAGTATGTATCTTTCAATACTTTTATCTCTAAGGGGAAAAAACTTTAGAATACTCACAGAAGCTCAAGCCTTGTTCTCTAAGACCATGTGTACATACATATGGGTGTGCACCTAGGAAAGCATGGGATACAACCCTGCCTAAACAGAACCAGTTACCAACCACACCATTAGCCAGGCAAGATGGTGAAATTCCCCTTATTCCCTGTTTTTAATGCAAGGAAATCATAGAAAGTAAGGATCCTGCCCACACCAGGCCTGCAGCTGACAGGCAGCCTTCTGTTAGGGTTATGTGGAATGGCTTCACACATGATGGAGACGGGAGTGCCTGCACAGGGGAACCTCCAGCACAGCCCCTCTGCCTTGGCACCACATTTGACAGGGACCTGCCTTTGCACCCTCGGCATGCAGGGCTGCACATGAAAGGTCAGTCAGGGCCAGGAACATGCCAGGGTGTACAGAATCAGTTCATATGCCCAAAAAGAAGCAGCTTCATATGGAGAAAGTCAGCAGATGCCAATTGCTTTTTAACACAACACTTGCAGAAACACCCATGTGCACACACACACACACACACACACAGAGGGAGGGGGGGGCAGGGGGTTGGAGAGCACCATCTCTGCTTTAAAAACACTGTGAACTAGAGTAAGTCAAAGATCAACTGATTGTGAGGTTTTCCTGGAAATGTAAATATACTTCTAAAAAAATCTGTCTTGATGTTCTTCCCTCATTCAAAAAGTGCTACGCCTGCCTCCACAATCAGAAGGTTTCCCAAAAGATTACTTTCCCAATCATCACTACCACTAATGATCTTTGGAATGCTGTTTTAACAGGTAAAATCATATCCATTAATCAACAACACAAAGCTGATATGACCTAGAGTTCGGCTGCATTTCTTCCAAGGATCTTATCAGAGAAGTGGCAAATTGAGCCTCAGAACATTAGAAAAATAAGGAATACTTGCTTACAGTTATTTCAAGTCTGTCCAATGCAGCCATTACTTGATTTTGTGGGGGCAGGGAGGGAGGTTTTGGGGCTTGCTTTCTTAATCAACACCATAAATAATGTGATCCACAGAGACCTCAGGAGAGAAGATAGTCTGAATCCCCTGTCTCAGCTCACCATGAAGAAACAAAACAGCATAGAAGGCAAACCCTACAAATCTGGGTGACATCAATACAAAGCCCACACATGCCATGACAGGCACCCCCAGTGCCCTATTTCATACTGTGACTGCTATCATCCCCTACTGGTATGGAACAGGAGCAGGAACAGCAGCAGCAGGAATCCCTTCATCCCCCATTACAGAGGAAAAAGTACCATCAAGATAACCTTGTTATGCCATCTCCCATAAAAGCAAAGAATCACACACAAAATCACACACAGAATGTGCTGTGTTGGAAGGGACCCACAAGGATCACAAGTCCAACTCCTGCCCCTGCACAGCACCATCCCAAAGAGTTACAGCATGTGCCCAAGGGCATTGCCCAATCACTTTTTGAGCTCTGCCAGGACTGGTGCTGTGACCACTCCCCTGGCCTGTTATGCCCTTGGCTCAGAGAACCCAGGAGTCAGGATGAATGAGATAGCCCAAGGGCCTACAAGGATGTGGCTGCACAGGGGCTGCCCCAGGCAAAGTGCCAAGAAAGCAGGGCTGCAAGAAACTCCTCTCCTGGGCCACAGGTGGGGGACCTAGTTGAGGTCTCAGGGAAAAGGCAAGATTCAGGGTAAAGCCAGGTTGAAAGAAAAATAAAGTGTGGGGGCTCAAGTGAGTCACAGGTGCAGGACCTCTCTCCCATTGAACTCATCTGCACCACGCGGGTGAGATGAAAGCTGTAATCTGCCCCTCACAGCAGCCACTGTAGGTGGCAAATACCTTCAGGCAGATATCAGAAACCTGGCTAGCCTCAGGTTTTTAGAATAGCATCCCAAAACATTACGTCCTCCTGCTCCGCACCTCACTTTCAAAGGGGAAAATACATATACATACATACATACACATACATACATACATACATATATATATATATATTCCAAAAACATTTCATAACTTCCAGAAATGCATTCCTGAAGACATGCTGTACCCTCATCAAGCCTTTCAAAGCACAGGGGCCACAGCTTCTGAGAGAGCTGAGGCAGGTACCCAGAGGCCCAGTCTGCCAACTCCTATGTATGAAACCCAGCCCTGAGACCATCCCACTGGGGCTCTCTCCCCATCCACTCAGGGGCCTCTACATCCTCTGGCCAGCACTGCTCTGTCCCACTTATTCAACTCCACTGCTACAAGAAGAGCTCTGTTTCTCCAGGGCTTCTCCGTGGGAAGCTTAAGGCTGAAAAGAAGGCATGCATGCCCAGCTGCTCACTATTTTTAAGCTGGCCTGTTATGCAGTTGTTATAAGGGCATACCTTGCATTATCTGCCGCTGCATTGCTGGTCACAGTCCTGAATTGCCAATCCAACCTCTTTGGCTGGATTGACAAAAACATTGCATTATATAGGTTTTCATCAGAATCAACTCAAAATGGAAAAAGGTGATCTATTTTCCTTTCTCTCATTTTCTTCTTGATAGGAATATTTTCTTTTTTTAATAATTCTTACAATATACATGGAAACACATGCATTCCTTGAAAATTAACTCTAAAGCTGGCCATTAACTGTGAAACAAGCCTGTCATCTGAAATTTTGTTTAAATTTGAAAAAGACTGAAAAAGGTATTTTAAATATATCTTCACATGAAAGTCCACCAAGATTTGGTCACTAAATCCAGCAGAAGAGAAATCCCTGAGTAGAACTCACTCCTCATTTCATTAAAGACTAGCACCTCCATGTCTGGGGAAGAGTTGCACAACCTCCACAAATTGCCAGCTAAATATCTGCTGTGGTATTTGCTCTGTTTTTAATTTTTTTATATCTTAGGTATAATCTGAATAACAGCTATCAATGGACAAGGGCTTAATAAAGGAAATGATATTTTACCTTTGCTGATGACAGCAAAAGACATCCAACAATGTCTGCACTTTTAAATCTTTATACACTCTTAAATGCATTATACTATCAAGTTGTTGCTCAACCATGACTCTGAGCACAGGCCAGTAAAGTGGCTTCAAAATATTCAGAGAAGGGACTTTGTATACAATACACATAATTTTATCTTTTGCATTCATTTGTAACCCTTAAAACACAAGCAAAAAAATCATAATCAAAATAACCTATTACATTCTTGCAGTTTTCATTCTTAAAAAAAAAAAAATATTTATGTGCACCAAGGAATATAAAGACATAGAGACAAAACTGCAGTGCATCAGCTCTCAGGTTTCCAGACATTATCAGTGGTCAGATTTCAAAAAGGAAACAGCTTCCTCTGTTCCACAGCTTCTATCTATAAACTTTCCTTAGAGATGTAATTAATTCTGGCAACAATTAGTCCATTACACACAGCCCTCAAAAAATTAGCAGCTACTCAGAAATAAGCTTAAAGGATGAGCTTAATCACAACCCATTTGCAGAAGAAGAATAAATCTGGCATATCTTCAGCCGTCATTTTTTTAAAAGATAAAGCATAAAAATCATTAAAATGTCTTGAACTCAGGAAGAGACCATCAGTTTCAGAAGAAAAAAATTAGGTTTGTGTAAAAGCTTTTGCCATAGCCAACTTAATACATGAGGTAGGATTTAACAACACACAATTAGGAATATACCTTTTGCCATTGTTAAGGAAGCTGCCCTGCATAACTCAAAATTTCTTATGCAATGTTTATTTAGCAGCTCAGTTATGTATAATATTTGATATCAAATATTCAGTAAAGTCTCAGGATACTCAGACTCCAGCCTTGTGCGCTATAAACACAAAAAACTAAGTAAATTTAATTTTCTTCCCATCAAAAACCATGACAATTGAAGCAAATTCTCTACAATGCCTCTTGCAATACTTAACATATCAAATTCTTCTTAACCTATGTCATCCTGAATCTCACCTTCTGCCATAAGTTATATAGCTAGAATAGAAATTGCCAGAGATAAAAACTCACAGCCTTCATCTGCCAAGAGCTTTGTAACTTCTAAGATTGGACAAGACACTGTATTATTACCAAAACAGACACTATTTTGATCTTTAATATTTTTCAGCAGAAAAATAGTTAAAATAAAATACCAAATACTAAATACCAAGCATTTCTGTTGCAGAATTCAACAGTACACAGATGAAAGGCACAGCTTATTCTCCTCTGACCCATAGCAAAAGAAATCAAGTCTTGCATTCAGATCATACTTGGAAATTTTCTCTGGTATTATTACAACAATCTATTTCCATGAAACTCCTTTCCCAACTCTGGCTGGTATTTTCTGAAAGGAATGTCACCCATCAGGAAAAAAAAAAAAAAAAAAAAAAAAAAAAAAAAAAAAAAAAAAAAAACAACCTCATCAGCTGAAAAAACTATTTTGTGAAAACATAACAGAATCAAAGAGGTGATGAGGAAACACATACCCTAAATGCTGTGAGTCCCACCATTCTTTCCTGGCTCCCCAAAACAGGCTGGGGAGAACACAACCAAATGGATTTAGAGGCAGACATCCCCAGTTTGCAAGAAGCAATATCCTTCAGATGCAAACTGTGTGCCAAGCAGTTTGTTTCATCAAAGGTGGCCTGGGCAACAGCAGCAGCACAGCAGGCATCAATATTTCTGTGGTCCACCAAAACCTCCAATGCCCACAGATGGAGGGGTGGAGTTTGCAGTTCTGTGTGGAGCAGGTTAGAAGTTGACATTGAATATGACTTGATTTTTGAGCTGATATTTCTGTCTTACACTACATAAAAGCACCAATTTGCTCTGAGATGGCTCAGCAAGCTCTGAAGAAAGATCCTGGAGACACAGGTCCTAAACTCTCCATAAACCTTTCCTTGCAAAAAATGGAAAAGCTATTCCAACCATCAAGGCAGGAACAGCCAGTTCTGAGGCTTTTGCTTATCGGTCAGTGGTTTAGGGGGCAGAGGAGGATAAACATACAAGGAAGGGGGAGGGAAAAATGTTTTTTTTAACAGGACCAGTGCTAGGTCATCCAGAGTTCAGATCTCAAAAAAAAAAAAAGATCATGGTGCTTTGCCAAGATGACCAATATTTCTGAAGGAGTTGCTTTTGAAATTATTTTAATCAAACAGACTTAAAAGCATGTCTATATTCAGTATGGATGCTGGCTCTTGATATTAAAACCTTATCTCTCCTCCTCCCTTCCCGACCCACCATTAAATACAATTAACTCCACTTTCTTTCCAATGCCTTATGCTTTCTTGGCAAAGATTGGGCTGAAAAGCCTATCAGAAAGCAGAGAATGGAGGAAGGAAGGATGAAACACAGCAGGAGAGCTGTGGCCAAAGCTGATGATTTCAACAAAATTTAGCTTACAGTTAATTCACAGCAGGATTTTTGTAATGTCCTTTATCACCTATGAAGCCATTTCCTCATTACACGTAAGACAAGGGAAGATGTTTCTGCATAAAATGGAAAACCATTAGCATAGAATCAAAAATCACAAAGGTTCAATGAATTTTAGAAAAGTAACCAATACTTTCTTCCCTTCACTAGGGAAAAGTAGCAATACTATATTCTACTGAGGTGATCTGTAGCAAAACCCCTGAATATCCTGTGCAAAACTTCCTCTAGATTTGTCAGAGCTCCTCCCAGAGAGAAATTAAGAAGTCCCACCCAGCCTGCACCCTCCAGTTCTCACTCTTATGTCACACAGAGCACACATTTATGCTCTCTGTCTGCCCTGTTACATTTTAATATGGGGAAGTCATCTACAAAGCATAAGATGAAATAGTATAATACACATTTCAACTTTGCTCCTTCCTGGAATCCACTGCTAATGCTTTTCAGCCACAAAGTATACCAAAAACATTTAGCTTATTCATATTTTTTCAAGTCATGGGTAGTAGAACAATTTCTAGTCAAGAGTCATCAAGATCTTCCATAACATTTATTTCTAATAATACATGATGGAAAATTTGGTTTCACCATCACAGACAAGAAATCTGCCTCAGTAGTTAAAGACAACTAACTCATGAAGCCAAGAGTCAAAATTATTTCAGAGGCAGCCACAGGTCAACATGACATTTCCTTTATCTGATCTTGGATTCTGCTTGTAATGGCAGAAGGAAAAACATGCTTATAATATTTGCATTTTTGTGCACCTGTGAGAAAGCACAGACAGATTGCAAACCATTAGCTGCGTTTGCCAGTTGAAGGAATTTACTTTGTCAGTGAATGGAAGTCTGAAACTCTCTCCACAGAGAGTGCTAGAAGCTCACTAAATCAGAGGTATGTAGTGAAGGCAATATGCAAGAAATCAGGTTTCTGTATTTCTACAAAATAACATTTTGAGCTTCAGGGACAAAGCCAAACTTCTGTATACTGATGTCAAAACAAAGACAATTTACCTACACATAAGTAACAACCTGATTGTAAAGCCTGGCCATTAAACTTCATCCCTTCTTTTAATCCCCTGTACTATGCACTTTTTTCAACTGACTGTTACTTCTCATTTGACCTGTTTAACCTCACTGTTTAATCTTTCTACTTCCAGACCACTTCTGCTGCTCTCTCAGCTCACAGACAGCCTTCCATTAGAGCTCTCCTCAGCCTGGAGGAATGTTAATTGTTGTACAAATCACCTTGTAAAAGTGAGTATCATGAAAAAGAGCTGAGCAGCAGAAACTCAACCACCAGTCAAACACATTCAGCTTTATCCATCGTTGAACAAAATACGAAGACAAGTCAAAAACAGAAGTTTTGTTCTCAGGTAGAAAAAAAGGAAAAATATAATACAACTGGGGAGAAGTTGAACACAGTAAAAAAAAAAACATCTTTGGAGATGGAACAGCACAATGCAAGTAAGCAAGGAAACCACAAACAGAAATCTTGGCACAGATTAAACTCCAGAAAACAGATATGTTTTTTTCAAAAAATCTAAGAGAAGAGGTTTATTTTTCCGTATTGTGTTATTAATCATTTACCCCAGCTTCTTCTTTCATGTACACACTATAAAAAGAGCCATTATTAAAAAAAAAAAAAAAAAAAGGTACATTTTTATAGTATAGTATAGTTCTGGTAACTTCAACAGCCCATCATGAACTTCAGTTAAACACACAGGGAAGGGAAGTGGACAAGAGCACTCTTCTGCTCATGTACTCATTGCATGAGCTGTGAGGACAAGCACTACTGGGAACAAGTCACCAAGTAGTTGGGGATAAGACAACAATGTCAAGAGAACTCATGAAGTCAGCAAATAGCAGAGAGGCCCTCCAAGGTATCCACAGGAAAAAAAAACACCAAGAAGAAGTATGAAAGCAGTTTCAGGAGACCCATTAGTTAGAAGTAAACCTTTTTTAAACTCAGGTGGAAAAGGGAACAGCAGCATGAGATTACAGGAGCCATTACACCAACCTGCTGCAACTTCAACGTTGTGGCCTTTTCACTGGGTGGAATCCTCAGCCTCTGCCTCCACTTCCTCCAACCACAAAAACCTAAATGCTCTAGGACTTTGTAGCCTCTCTGCAGTCCAACTGAAAGTAATTTGTTCTTCCATTTCTCTCCAGCCACAAGTGCTGCACCAGATTTTTAGATTGCTTCTGAGTTTGAGGATGAAAAAAAGGAGCTCCTCTCTCCTTTGGAGATGGTACATCTCCTGCTGCAAGCTGGAGCAGATCAGAGGGCCACAGGGCCAGGTCTGCAGATCTGAACTGAGCATGAGGCTCTTACAAAGACACTTGAGACATCAGCATCAGTGAAGAAGCAGAGGGTGAAAGAACATGCTACTAGCATGGCCTTTCCTATACTCTTATAATGAATGATGGCTCAAACAGAAACAAATGTTTAGTCAATGAAGGAACAACTTCCTAATTCCTTTCACTCTTAGAGAAGGTTTTATTTTAATAAACTTTTTAATTGCTTAATAGGAATCCAGGATATCTGCTATACTTCATTTCTCTACGTTTCCCTTAATTACAACAGCACCTCAGTGCACAGAACATACTGCACACCCTATTCAGGAGCTGACATATCAGTATTTTGGTGGGTTCTGACAGAGTTTAACTTTTTCCCTTTCATTTTCTTCCTTTGAAGTCTTAAAAGAAATAAATCTATCATCTTCTTACTATAAATACAGAAAAGCCCTACAGGTCATAGGTTTGCTACCGCTACCACGTGTGGGTTTTCTAGCAAACGCAATGCTGTATGGTCAGAAGTGTGTTTCCTGTCCAGAAACATGTGGGGCTATCAGAACTAAAACTCCACAGACCAATTCCCTCCCCTCATTGACAATTCACCCTGATACTATTTTGCCCCCCATGGATCAAAACGTGTAAAACTTACCCTCCTCAAAATAAGTAATTTTTATCCTGTGTTTATCCTACTGTTTCATCAATCATAGAGTGAGAGAATGCAGGCATAAGTCTGCACATGCAAAGGGGGTTTAAATCCCCCTCTCCTACCCTGAAGATTTTTATTAGTGTTATAAAGTCATAATCTCAGCAAGACTGTTTGTTTCATCACATCACTTGCAGACAATCAGTTGTACTCAATAAAAAGCTGCCATAACTTCTCCTTTCAGAATCCAAGACTGTCCAGCTTAATCTTGAAGGGGGGAAAGTAAAGTAAATGACATCTCTCTTAGGGTTTGTCTTCAAACAGGAAACAAAGAGTAGAAATTACTGGGAATTGATGCATGCAGATGTGAAAACATTGAGTGAGGTATTTCAAACCTATTCCCAGGTAACTTTATAAGAGATGATTTCAGACTTAAAAGCACTGCCTTGATTAAGCTACATCCACTGAAAAAAAAAAATACTTGAACCAAATCAAGTGACTGTGGAAACCTCTTGTAAATTCCACTGCCTGCAATCTCATAGAGTCCCAGGCAAAGTTCCCAAAGACTTCAATAAAACATTTGTCTGGGATAAGGAGTGCCAGATTTGGCCCACTTTAATACATTAAGTCTGTGGTAGGTGAAGAACTGAAACATGCAGCAGTTGTGAAACTACCCTCATAGCCAAGGAGATAAGAGAAAACAGCACTCATCCTTCCCCACAGTGGGAACATGCAGAGGGTGGATGGGAAATTTAAAGAGGAAGAGGGAGAAGGAATTTTAGGATAAAAATTATTTCATATCCTCCCAGTGTGGGCTGGAATGGATTGTGGTATGCCTGTTAGAGAAACTGGCTGGAGTGTAAGGCTGAGAAAGTATTCAAGGACACATTTGTGTGAGCGTGTGTGTGTGTGTTAAGGGTCAGGTCTGTGCAAGTTCACAAAGTTCACTAAATTCTCCTGCCAACTCTTCCGGGCTTGAGACAAATACAGATAACCTTGGCTTAACCCAACTTCAAGCAAACCTTCCCTTGTCACCCCCACCCTCAATTAGCAACTTTCAATCCAAAGTGACTAAAAATAAACTATGAAATCACCTCTGTTACAGCTCTAGTAATTCACTTTTCCATAAACTTCTCCATGTCACTGAACTGATTCAAATACCATTTGCTAAAAGACAAATAAATATACAAGAGGGGTGTTGTGGCTTAACTCCCCAGGTTTTTACTCCTGCAGAACAGTTTTTCTATCCCCACAGCAAACAAGGTACTCCTGACTGCATTAGTGTTACCTGCTGCTGCATTTAAGATAAGCAATGCTAAAATAGCTGGTTGGATTGCTTTTCAAACAAGATGGGTTTCTTGCACAGCACAATATTGTTGTTCGATACATGCATTCCATAATTTCAGGAACTTTTTTTCCTCCCTGTCACCCAGCTGGGAACATCCATGTTCATGGCAGTCTCCAATATCAAGACCACCCAGATTCATCTTTGTCTCTCAACTGTCTGCCTCTGCTGCAACAAGATAAAAATCTAGACAGAACCTTTATTATTATTTTATCCAAAACTTGTCTAAACCTTCACCTGCAAAACACTGACTCACTCTGTCTTTAACCACCTGAAGAATGCAAAGAAAGATAAATTAACTCATAGGCATAGAAACTCAACAAGCAACAGCAGAAACTTGCTAATCAAACAATGAAAGTCAGAGCAACAACAGAAGTTTTTAAAACAGATGAAAAGGACTCAAGTCCTAAAAATAGAAGGTAGAGGAAGCTTGGCTGATCTGTTCCTTTTGCCATAGTTCTCGTTTATCATCAGATAATAGCAAATAACATTTAATTTATTAGTGTCTCATCAATCCCAAATTATAAGCTTTGAATACTAAATAATCACCTCCAAACATACACAATTTTAGGCAAGAGTCTCCTAAGAAAACAAGATATTGGCAAATAGACAACTCTTTCACCTCAGGTCTTTGTAGAGAGGAAAGCTGATGTAAGCTACAACATTCCAAGTCTTGGTAAAAAGCTTGTGGATTGCTAAATTACCGCTAAAAGATTATCAACTGAACTTTAATGCTACAGCACATTTGTTTTTCCCTCATGTCTGATGCATCAGCCCCCATTGCCAAAGCTCAGTGACAAATTGCAACATCTCTGTTTTGAGTGTAATCGCATTGGTCAGAGTCACAAAAGATTCTGTCAAGTGTTAGGAAACAGGAAGCAAAAACCACTGCCTTTCATTCTGACAGTTAGGTTTCTGTGTCTGGAAAACCCTCCTGCCCAAGACTATTAGCAGATCACGTTTTAATGCCCACCACCTTGCTCAGTGGAATGCCTTAGTAGTGGTGGCAACATTTGAAACTTTCCTGTTGCAAAGGAAGCCAACAGTGCTGTCCCACTAAAAGACATTGTTGGGCATTTGAAAAGACAGAGGAACCTCTGAAAAACAGGTACTGAAAACCTAAACATGACTATTCAGATTACAGGAAAATCTTCACCCATCATTTTGACACTTCACACATCAGTATGATAAGATTATCATACCAGAAAGAGCATGCTACATTAGCACACTGGAAGTAAATACTTGAACGATTTTCTTCCAGACATCACATGTCATTGAAATTTAGCATATATTTACCATTGTTTGGATGCTCTAGGAGTCAAAATGTTTAAACTTTCACCATCATAAACTACAACATAGTATCAAAAGGCTAAGGTAAGTACCATGACTGCATGAAATACTTCTATAGGCTTATTACAAAATACGCTTCTGTTGAATTGTCATCAAATAGAGAATTTACACCTGCAACCCCCATTCCCAATTTGAGTAAGAGGGTAACTGCTCCAGACTGTAATTGTCCCAGTGCCCCAGCTTCAGGAGAAAGCCAAACAAAAAACATTCAGTGGGGCAAGTCAGGAATTCTCTGGCTTTGTCCTCAGCAGTAGAAATGTAATTTTGTGTTGTTTGGATTATCATGAGTGGTCATCATTTAAAAATCCACTGTAAACCATGTTACAAAAGGTAATGGTGATAATAAATTAGTATAATAAACTTCAGAGTTTACCCACTGCCATCCACACTTAATTTCCCTTACAGGTGAAGTTAAGTGCTTCATATCAACACTGGTTTTGCAAGCAGATAACCAATACATGATTATTAATTTGTGGCACTTTGGAAGGGGAGTGAGAGAAGAAGAAAGACAGACTTTTTTTACTGTTCACTGTTATGTTTTCTCAGTCAATGCTTTTCACCTCTGCAACTCAGTCTTCTTCAGAAAATGGATATGGTTGAAAGTGTTTGGAATAACACCTCCATATGTAAATGACAAATGCTGATTTCTTTCAACAGAAAAGAGACATACTTCTACCACCATTTTCTCAAGGAAGTAAGTCCTCAACTGCACAAGGCAGAGCAATGATAAGTATTTAGCATATTTTTGCTTGCAACATAGAATGTGTTGACAAACATACAATAGGATCTAATGTAACCCTGAATTCAAAATAAACATTCAGGAAAAGGTGAATATTGGAGGGTTTAATTATTTCTCTTTTTTTCCTCAGTAGCTACATACTTGGACTCTGTCTCTTTTCTATATGTGCTGTCCGTGCATTTAGTATTTTGCATTTTGGGAGGGGAAAATACAACATTGTTCAAAATTATTCTCTGCAATATTCATTATGATTATGGTAATAAACAAACATTTTCAACTGATTAGAAAACCTCAGTGAAACCAACTTATCATTTTATTAATCCTTCATTCAATAAACAAGTAAGCTTCGTGTGAGGTTTGCTTCAGGGTTTGTTCAAGTCACAGCTGACATGAATGTTTTAACCAAATGCATTATGCGGTGATTTTCATGACCTTCCTCAGGAAAAAAAAAAAAAAAAGGGGGGGGGGCAACCTCAAAAGATTTGGGAAAGGCAGATTTTGTGTTTTCACAGTCATGGGAAAAACTTGGGGTTCTCCCACACCACAATTAGAAGGGAAAAAAAAAACAAAAACAAAACAACGATAAAAAAATACCACTCCCTCTAAGAGTGATGCAGGATTCCCAGACCTCGCCTGAGCAGAGAGAGCAAGTCCATATGACTCCCAGATTTGCTGCTATTTCACAGGCCCTAGCTAAGCCCAAAACCAGGAAGAATACAGCAGGCCTGCTCCATACAAATTGCAGCCCTGGGCTACATGCTGCTCTAGCTGTTCCTTAGAGTCAAGGTGATCAAAGACCTGTTACCTCACAAAAAAACCCAGCACATTTATCACTAGAGATATTCCTCTACAGAAGAAATTATTATTTTGAAAAAGTGGGGACAAAGCAAATATACTGCAATTATAAAATATTGCAGTGAAAAGCAATACTTTCACAAACTGCTTCAGCAAGTAGAAAGACAGGTTTTCAGGAATTTTAGTTTTTTCACCTGAAGTGCTAAGAACCCAAACAAAAAAAAAGCACTGTTCGGCAAGGGCAGGAAAAAAGCCATTAAGCAAAAGCAGTTGAATTCCTTAAACCAAGTTGCCTGACAGGGTAAAGGTAAGCCAGCAGGTAAAATGATTAAGTTGCTTGAAAATATTACTTCTTAATAGAACCAAAATAATTTTCAACAGAGAATTGTAATACTGAATATATACATACATACACAAACACACACACACACACATATATATATAAACATTTAGAACTATTATCCTTGTAAGCTTCCTGCCCAAAACAAGAACAAGCCTTAATGGAAACATTCCTTCTTCATCTTTTTACCACGTGTTGCCCAGGACTTATCACAATTGCAACACAGTGAAAAGCCTTCTATAACACACAATTTCTATTCCATTTCCTACTTGTCATGAACTTTGTGGAAAAAAAAAAAAAAAAAAAAAAAAAAAAAAAAAAAAAAAAAAAAAAAAAAAGATTGCCCTTATCTGTGTTTTCTCAATTGGCTCCAACTTCTTTGCAGTCCATCAAAAACACTGCAAAAATGTCTTTTGCTACACTGCTCTAAAGGCTAATTTTTCATAGCAGAAATAGAAACAGTAGTGTGGAAGATCTGTAAGACACAGTAGTTTCCTTCCCAGTGTACAAATAGTGAAAACAAACAGGAAATAGGGATTAAAATAGGATGAATAGAAATAGACTTCTGACTCTAACAGAAAAATAAGCTTATTTGTAAGCAATGCTTTTCACAAAAATACATTTGTTTTATATGTAAATGTTCATTTTTCTGTTCTGTATATTAAGAAACAGTATTGTAACCAGAATCAAAAATGTCTGCATTTAGTCTCAGCCCATTCTTTTTCACAGCCTAGGCTCTACTCTATTATATTAGATTGTCATACTTCCCATTTCCCTTACTAGGGGGGTGAAACATTTCACTGCAGGTGTATTCTGAGCAGCATCCAAACCTACAGGGAAAGAGAGAGCTACGCTCCAATGGGACAGGGCTGCAGCAATTTGCAAAGCTGAGTTTGCAAACACACTGCAGAGTTAAGACAACAATATAACACTACAAGCAATGTCAAGTTAGAGACATTCTAATGCCAAATTCCCCAAGGGAACTTCTTGCTGGTCAATCAAAACACACCCTGATATGGCAGGGAACATGCAGCTTTCCTTCACCTTCTCATCTTTTAGTCATTTCTTTCTGATGATGCCAGAGTGTCATCTTTCGCTTTCTCCTCCGCCTGCCTCCATACACCTTGGACTGGCTCAAAATCCTGCCTGCTTTATCATTTTTGTACCTTCCCTTCCTGTTCTATTCATAAAACCAAAACACTCACCCAGTCCCACATTATTGTTGCTGAGATGAAAGATAATCTCTTTCCTTCTGGCTGTGACAGAAGCAATCTTACCCCCTGAAATCCATTCAAAATGCAAAAATAATTTTTTCTGGATTACTGCCTTAAGCACATTACTCCTATTTCATACTACCAGTCCTCTTACTGACTCCCCTTTTTTCTACTACATTAAGCACAAATTGCTTGCCTTCATCTTAAGAGTTGTACTTAGATGATGACAACTGGTCCAACTACCCTATGCATCCACTTAAAAACCAAGTAATGAAACCTGATAACTACATACACAATCTCTTGCATAGGGAGTAGCTAGCACTCAAAGCCTTGCACTTTAATAATCAATACAGCAAGAGTACACCTTCTCACAACAAAATCTCTGGCACAGGGATAAAGTGCTCTCCTTTCTTTGCAGGTTGAGCCCAGCACAGACTTCTAAAACAGCTGAACTTCTGAACCATTTTACAACAAACTACTGGGCTTCCAACAGAGACATTCTGGTGTGTGGGAAGTGCTGGGGGATCTTCTTGGCAAGAAATACATTCACAGAAAACCTCACAAAAAAATGTCATGTTGGTATTTCAAGTCCTTCCTCCCCTTCAGAGCAAGTTTACAACAGGAAAACTCAACTCCTGTGATACACGACCTCATTTTATCAAGCTGGTACAACTTCAAAGAGGTAATTCAGGCTCTAGGAGACACACTTCACTACATGACAGTGCGTGGATGCTTTTTCCACAATAAGTAGGGTCCACTGATGTAGGTATTCGAAACCAATTTTTGCGACCATCCCCTAAACCCCCTGCACCTAAAGGCCAAAATAAGGGGAATAAGAGTTCAGAAGGACAACATGTCATTTTAGTTAATCTCCAAACTAGGCAACTGAGACCAAATTGATTTTCAAGTTCTGCACATCCACCACACCCACAATCCAACCCTCTGGTGGGTCAACCTCCAAGAACAGACCAGGTCCCCAAACCTTAGACCTGCCAGACCCAGCTTGAATGGAAAGGAAATCCAAAGTGTTCAGATTGAAAGACAACTGGCACATATTCTAACACGGTTTCCACAGATAATTTTAGGAGGTGGCATAGTCCAACAACTAGAAAAGTCCAACTACTATATAAGATAACACTTAACATTATTAAATAGGTTCAAAAAAATCCCAAACAACTAATAGTCTTTTATTATGCACTTGAAGGAAAGCTGAAAGATAAATAGCAAAGGAAAAAAAAATCCCCAAGCAAATGTATGAATGTATAGATTGTGCACCAAAGAAAAGCTTCCATCCAGGAACCCTTTTAGAAGACAGCACATTTCACCTTTTAGTCACACATCTCACCAGCAGACTAATTTTCATGTGCTGAGACTGTAGTAAAACACAGAACTTTAGAGAAAGAACCTCTCTTTTGTTAAGGATAGTGGGGAATTGGAATAGTTTACCAAGGACAACTAGCAAATTGCTCTTACTGGAGGTTTCTACAAACAGTTTCTAAATAATCACCTCTCAGGAATGATACAGGGTTGTTCCAAGCTCAGGTACAGAGAAGGACATGTTAGCCTGTTTTCCATGACCCAATGCAGCATTTCAAATTATTGTCAAAGTGCACCAAAAGCTAGGGAAGTCTTAGACTCCCCAGCATAAAAACAAGATGATATAAAATGCTGAAATCACTGCAACAACACGGCATTCAGATGTCTGCCCAGCCTAGGAGCACTCTGTAAAGCATAGCGAGGACTTTGCTACTGTCACATCCTACTCTGGTAGGGGAGGTCTCCTCCTCTGAACCTTCTCAGACCTGTTGTATATGCCTTGTATCTTTCTGCCCTACTAGGATCCAAGATGTTCACAAGGTCAGGCAGGCTGTTTGCTTCATTTAAAAAGCAATGAACCTCTTCAGATTCTCCCTGAGCATTTCCTGCCCTTTGGAATAATGGTATAGGAAACAAGTTGCTATTCTGCTACCTGCCTCTCCTTCCTGCCAAGAATGCCATGAGATCCAAGTGGTACTCCTATAATTTCCTTCTAAGCCCTGTATACATTGCAGCCCAGTATAAACCAAAGATGACATTCTGATTTTACCAAATGTTGGATCAGGTATGTGATTTGGGAAATTTTTTTAAAAAAGGAACCAAAATTTGTTTTTGAACCTCCAGACACATTTTTACTTCAAGGCTATTACAAATGACCTTGCACTCAAATTACCCTTTTCAAATTTACTGCATCCCTGCTTCTAATTTTTGTGTGTCCCATTACCCAGAAGCTTTCAGAATTCACCAATGATTTTGTGAAACTGCCAACCTGCAACATATTGTTCCTGTCCATAATTTACTTATCAGAGTTAGAAAAGTCAAAACCCTTGAATCTGGCAAGAGAAGGGAAAGGAATAAGAAAAGTGCTACTGGCACTGCTACAAAAGTGCCAGCAGCACAAAGAAAACTAGGGGAAATGTGGGTCCTTCATGTGAAAAGGACAAGGGACCTGGTGGCAAAGGACGGGGATAAAGATGAGGTACTTCACTGTTAAGACTTGCTTTCAGAAATCCGAGATCCTTGAGACCAATGGGAAAGTCTGGAGAAAGGAAGACTTAACTGTGTTGGAGAAGGATCTAGTTAGGATCAGACTTAAACTCTACATGGTCAATGCCTTGGGGCCTAATTGGATCTACCCAAAAGTGCTGAGAGAGCTGGTCAATGCCATTTTGAGGGTGCCCTCAATCTACGAAAGGTCACAGCAACTGCCAGAGTTTCTCAAGGACCATAAGGACACAAATGTCACTTTGAGAAGAGCAAGAAGGACAATCCAAGCAATTAGAGATCAGCCAGTCCCCACTTCAATCCATAGGTGAAGCAAGTAATCTTGGAAAACATTTCAGAGGGATTTCAGCAAACTAGAGAATGAAGCGGTGGGAATCTTACAGAGTTCAAAGAGAAATGACAAGTCCCATCCCTGGGCAGGAATAATTCCAGTCACTTCTGTTAAATGAGGGAGACCAAGAAAGCTGAGACTGCTCAGCCTGGAAGACTACCTGGGAGAGCTTATCAGCAACCTCACACCACTGAGGGCAATGTGTGACAGGTAAGGAGAACAGGCAGGAAGGTTGACACAAATCTCAAGACAATTCCAAGTAACCACTGGGGATACCTCCTACTAGAAGCACAAGAAAAGCATAAATCTGTAGAGTTTAGCATGAGGGGGCCTTCCATAAAAAATTAAAGTTGTCAGTTTATGATTAGAGAAACTGATATATAACTGCAATGATGGTAAATAGAAATGTCATAGATTTTATTAGATTAACTTTTTCTAATCACACAAAATAGGTTATTTATGAAGAGAGCAATTACATTAATATAGTTAAACAGTGGTTTGTATCATTTCATACTGGCCTTGCTAAAGAATCAGATTCCTTTATCTCATCATTTCTACAAAACTGACTCCATGAAACCACATCTATCAGTAGGAAACAGACTGGAAGATGAAGAAAGCTGGTTTATAGCAGCATGAAAAATTTCACAGTTTAACATAAGATTACAGATTTCATGTGATATAAAGACAAAAAGTCAACAAAGAATGCCAATAAACTAGTAATTTTTTTCTAACTCATCTCCCACATGAGCACAGAAAAATCCCTACATAGAAATCTGGGGGTGAAGCACAGGACATTCATCTCAGGCAGTGGAAGAGTGTTTCCGCCACACATAGTAGAGATATACAATTCTTTGTATGTATAGATATACATACTATATATACTATGTATACTATATATACTAAGACTAGAGAACTTTTTTTTAAGACAAATATCTCCTGCTGATTAGAACAAATGCTTTGATAAATCCAAGTGTTTATGCTAACAGCAGGAAGGAGTGACAATTGTAACACTCCCTCCTCACTCTCAGGCATAACAAATTTTGAAAAACTCCCCTGTTCCACTACAAAAGACTCTTGTGAGCATTTTCCTTCTATATATAAGCAAAGACTACACTAAACTGTCTGAAATAAATTAATGCATTTATGGTGGTATACTCACAGGAACCAACAATGCACATGATAAAATCAAAGATCATCCTTTACATTCTCTGTGATGATAAAAGTCAAATAATACATCTAATTGCGAGAAATATCACAGAAAATACAGTAACAGAGGGGTCCATTGAAAAAAGCTCAGTCCTTGATCTTTGCATTTACTTTCCTTGAAATATGTTTGATAACCTGAACAAATAATCACCCAGTCAGCCTTGACCCAAAAATGTGTTAAAGGCACCATAACTGTCCTACTAAATAAACTGTCTGCTAAATAACCTAAACAGAAAATAAACATACCGTATTAAAAGTTCTATTACGTTACTTTCTTAGGCCTTGATTCTTCAGCACTTTCACCATGCAAAAATCACTTGTAAACACTGGTTATTATGCGTGTAAAAGAGGACAGCACTCCTGCTGAGAACTCCATGGTCCCCAACTCAAAAATAAATAAAATACACTCAAAATAATGCTGCCACTTACTTGACATCTCATGAATCTGACAGAAAGAGGCACATGTTTAAGAATTAAGATCCCTCCCATCCTTCTAAATCCCTCACCACTGTTCAAAAAAAGATGCTACAAACAGTAGCTCTGCAGCACTGGCATGTGCAAGTCAAATGCCCAGATGAGAGCTGGCAGGATCAAAATACAATGGAAAGAAAACATCACAGATCTCACTGGATGGTCTCATTTGCGTGCATCAGTGCAAGTCCCTGGAGTGAATAAAAGGCCCTCATTAAGGTCAGAGATTAAATCATAAAGCACAGAATTAGATACATTCCTGGTTTATTTCATTTATTAGTTGTGGTAGGGTTCTTTGGTTGGTTGGTTGGGTTTGTGGTGGTGGTTTTTCATTTTTTGCTTGCTTTTTGAGGGGTGGGAAGGACAATTTTTGGGAGGTTTTTTTTTAAGACATCCAGAACATAGGATGATATTACTATTTTTCAATCCCAGATATCTAGGCAGATTTCTTTTCCAAGCTGTAAGCCAAGGAAACATGCCAAAGAAGAAGATGGAAATTCATGAAGATTCTGAACTTGTTGGGTGGTAGTTAAATATTTAGATGTTGCTTTCCTCCTTCCTAGCCATGACTTCTTTTTTCCATCATTTCACTGGATTTAATTTTTTTCCTACAGAGTGATTTATGAAAAACAACAGCTAACCAGCAGCAGAAGCAGCAACAGCATGAGCTCCAGGTGTTAGGAAAAACCCCTACATAATTAATTTTTCCTTTGATATATTGTCACTTCCCCAACAATATTATGCTTGCAGATCCAAAGAGCTATCACATCCCAACACAGTTTTTATCCATGTGTAACATTTTCCTTTGTCTTGGGTGAGACCATCTACCCCAAGAAATATAGATAGCAGGATTCAAGAATGGGTTGTTTTGTGGCAACTAATAATGTATCAAGGGGTGCTTCAAGACTGACATGGTCTGCTGATGTTGTTTTAAGGCAGGACCTAGTAAAACAGATGGCATTGGATTTCCAACTCCTTTGTCAACTCAGCTCACCAATGAGCTGAACATTGATTTTCCATTGTTTTTTACAACCTCCAAGAAGTTACAAACATTCAAATCTAAATTCAGCTTTAAGGGGTATTTTAGGCCCCTTAGTAGAACTGCCAGTTTTAACATGTTCATATAACAGACCATATAATTCTGCAAGTTGATTCTCAGTGCCTATAGCAGCACTTGAAGTTGGGATGGTTTTTTGTTGGTTAAACCTGACGTAGATACCTGAAATTCATAACTGGAGTAAGTTTATTTTTCTTCATGGTGATATACACTGCTCCTAAATAAGCATTTTGATATTACACATATGCAATTTCTCATCTGCAAAATGGCACCTCTTCCAGAAATATGGAAGCATTTTAAATAAAATTATCAACTGCCAAAAATTGACTGGGGCAGGGATATTTCTTCATACTCCAAGTATGAATACTGAAGTAGATCAAGCAAGGTGGGGTACCTGAGGATAACTTGGCACTGTAATAAGTAATGAGCTGGAAAAAGCCATGCCAAGAGATCCCAGAAACCTCAGAATGCATACTTAAATGGTCTCAAAAGCAGAATGAGATATATGGAAAGCTTTTATAAAGTTACAACATATTTAAATGCCAGGGAAAAGCACCAGATCTCCTGAAAAGCTGAATTCAAACTGGAAGTCTATATATTGTCTTTCTTCTCTAATCAAAATTTCCAAAATGTGGTACACAAGCTTCTTCATATGTATGTGCAGAGCAGGAACCTCACTTCACTTCTGCTCTCCAACAAAGAGCCAGGATTTTTCTGTCTCGACATGCAGCTCTGGGAACTATATACAACCAACCTCAGCTGGCATAGGAATAAGCTCTGTGTCCCCATCTTTGCAAAAAGCAAATACCACTGCTTCTGCTGCCCACAATCCACACTCCAAGTGTCCCTGTAAACTTCTGTTTCAAGCTCAAAAAATCCATATAAAAAATTCCAGGTGTGCACTCCACCACAATATTTCCATGATTATTTTTTTCCATCTCTCCCGTAATTTTTTTTTAGATCTATCAGCATGATCAATATGCCATATTGTTAGTGAAAAACAGCTTTCTTCCCCTGCTCTTTTTGAAGAGACAAAGTTTAAAAAAGCATTTCTAGTTTGACCAAAATGCAAGAGGCAATAAAGACTAACAGAAGTCCAGTTTTCAAGATGTGTTGTTAAATGCATTTACATAAGCACTGAGAAGCTATATAATTATATCCTTATCATTGGAATAACTGTTTCAAAGAACAGGCACAACATTCTACTTTACAGATAAAAAGAGAGAGAGAGAGAAACACCTTCTTCTTTAACATAGCTCCATTTTTGAAAGCTGGCAGATATTTAATTTTCAGCTTTCTCTTGAAGAATGATCAAGTTGGAGAGATGCTGCTGGCAGTAGCTCTGAAAGAATGAAGAACATCAAAAAACAGCACATCTTTTTTAATCCTAACACTTTCAAATTGAAGGAATTAAGATTCCATTATTCTCCCTCTGAATCTAAACAAGGACACTTTGAAGCAAGAACCAACTAAAATAACTCATTTAATATCCCAAGTGCTCTGCGTGTAAAAGATTGCTTTCTGCATTCTGGAAGGAAAAAAAAACCTCTGAAGGACAGGAGCTGGCAGAATAAAGCAACAATATCCAAGACAGTAAAAAATGAAGTGTACACAATACATGTCCACACTGCACCTTCAAGACATCAATGTAGAATACACTTTACAGCAACCAGAGAGTTTGTGTCTTAGTCTTTTCCTATGCTTTGCCCACCCTCATGGAAGATCTGACCATCTCAATCCCCACTGAGGAAACCCTGCCACTGACAGCACTCAGAGGGGGTGGCAGAGGCACAGAAACTCTTGTGGAGAGGCAAATTTAAAAAAGCTTTCATGAAATTTTACATGGTAACCCAAATCAGTGGCAATATTCCTTCCCTTTAAAAGAAGGTTATTGGGACTTCATTTTATTTTCTTCAGCAGCTGAGAAATATTTCAAAACTAAATGAAAAACAGCAAGTGCAGAAAGCAACCACTCTCCTTCACCCCCTAGTAACACATACAGCTGTTTAAGGACAGTACTATACTATATTACAATTTTTGACATAATTTGTTTCCTCCTTTTTACCACACAGAAAGTTCGGAGACTGGGGAGAAAAAGTGTGTGGTTTTGGCCTAAAAATAAATAAAAACTCTGCCAGAAAGAAATTCACATAAAACCTTCCTAGAATTATGTATCGGTTGCACGTAGCCTAGAGAAGAGGCAGCCACATGCTGAAAATCTGAATACGCCATTTTTCAATGAATAAAGTCTTTTAAAACATAATAATAATAATATTGAGGGGGCAGGGAGAAAGGGGGGACAGCAGAGGTGGGCAGAGAGATAAGAAATCAAATTACACTTAAACTTTGTAGTTCTAAGCATGATTTCATTCAAAGACAAACTGGGCTGCAGTGTGTATTTTTAGCTCCTAAGTGGGTGCTCATATGCCATATGTAGCTTTTTACCACAAAGTGTGGTGTCCTAAATATAGGCTCGTGCTCCTGTTCACAGTGTAATTGTGGAAATCCTTGCTCCAGTCTGAAGCCACAGGAGAAGCAGCAGCTCTTAGTAGCAATGACTCTGAGGTTAGAAATCCTCCCCCAAAAGCCAGGCCAACTTTCTTGAAGACTTGTATTAAGTTAAAACTTAGAGGGTTTTAAGGATCCTTTATTCAGTGCCCAGATTCTCTTTAATCACAGCTCACTTGCTTCCCTTGCCAATGTTTCCTAAATTCTTTCTCTTTCTCTCTCTCAAGTCTTTTCTCCTAAGATAGCCCCATGAAGGCTGTCTCCAGTGTTTCTCAGGGGAGGGGTGTGTATAGGTGACATGGCAGCTGAAACTGTTCACAGAACCATAACAGCACCATCATAGAGAGGATCTCTCTGAGAAAGAAAACATATGCAGCTTTTAACACAAGGATTGGGAAAGAATAGATCACTAGGACTGGAATGACGTGGGAGAGTCTGGCAAATTCAACCTTTCAGAAGAGGAATGGCTCTATTTGGAGCAGAGATACAGCCAGTGGCAACATCCTGCCTTTTTTTCTTCTTTTTTTTTAAGTAGGATTAAATCACCCAGTAGAGAGAGGAAGCAAATAAAAGAACTGGCTTAAAGGTTAGACCACCAACATCAATGAAAGAAAAGATGTCTACTTGTCTATAGTTTCCTTTCAGCTGCCTACATTTTTACATAAAAAGTATAAACAACGTTCACATAACTGCTTGCTTGCAAAGCAATATTCACCTCTGCAGCTCCCCAGAGCTGCTGCAGTGCTGTAGGAAAGCCTTGTGACAGACTATGAAGGGGCAGAGGGAGAGGCAAGGAGAAGGAAGAAATGGCAGAGAGGAGCATGGACCCTCCAGATGCGAAATGTTAATGACTCTCATGCCGCCCAGCCCAGCCATCCACAAGAGCACGGCTTTGCCGCCAGCGTGACCTTGAGGCCCTCTGTAGTGCCTCAAACTGCACCTGTGTGGGATTAAGTATCCAGATAGTGAGTGATAGCCTGCCAGCTCAGGCTGAAACAGCTTTCATCAGATCAAACAGCAGCAGCAGGAGCAGCAGAAGGAGGAGGAGAAGGAAGAAAAAGCAGCAGAAGGAAGAGCAAAGCAATGCCTTCCCAGCTGGAAAGAATAAGCAATCATATTGATTTAGGTTGCCAAAGTTGTCCAAGGCACCACCTGCAAAAATCTGTGCATGAAATTCTTATATGTATGTTTGGATCACTGTTGGTTGCAGCTCACCCAGGAGCTACAGCCTGACAGACATGTATCTGGACTTTAACTCAGAAACATCCCTCATGCAGTTTGTAATTACTTTTTCACCTCCTTTTGAATCAGCAAGTTTGTGGTAACCGGCCATTTGAAATTCAGAAGTTTTTAACTAAGAAAATTAAATAAGAGATTTTTTAAGGCATCCGTCAGGCTGCTTGGTTCAAATTTTGCTAGTCCTACAAACAATCTGTAACATAACAACACTCAAAATGTTCCTGAGCAGAGGTGTGAGTTGAGTTTGCCATGATTTTTTTAGTCCCTTGGAAGTACAACTCCTGCAACTACATAAGGGGCTACAGCATCAGTTGAAGACTCACTTCTGGTCAGTTGAGGAAGAAAGATTACAGAAATGAGATTTTATTAAAAATGGAAGAAAAGTATTGCAATAAGCCATTTCCAATATATTTCTACTTATACAATCAAATTAATTCTACTTGAAGGGTTTGTTTGAAAAGAGCATTTCCAAACTTTCAGAAAAAAACAATGTGAGAGGCATAGAATGTGAGAAGATCCAATTAATCCTAAAATTCAAGAAGTTTTCTTTTTTTTTTTTTTTTTGTTATTTTTGTATCCTTTATTAAGAGCAGACTGTCACTTCTTAGAATTTCGATTTCCACTCAAAAGTGTTAGAAATATTGACTGATTTGACCTGCATGTCATGGAATACTAGCATGCTTAATAAAATAACCTTGAAATGCATGCATTCATAATCTTACAATTCAGCACTCACTAGGAAAACACTGTAGTATTCATACACTGACCTAGATTCAAGAAGAACAGTGGATGGAAACCTGAACATTTCCACAAAGCTACCTTTTAATCTACTCATCTGCATTTATCCATCCTCCCAAATACACACTCCTCTTCTCTAAGCTTGCAGTCATAGCATGTGAGGCATAAACACTTCTCTCACCTATTTTATCAGCAAATAATTCAGAGGAAATTCAACTGCTTACACACTAGTGTTAAGAGAAAAAAACAGAGAGGGGGAGCACAGGTGCACATTTATGTATGGTGAGACAAAATACTGACAAGCTCAGGAAAAGGCCTAGATGTCCTCCAAAACTCAAAAAGTGCAATGATGCCATAAAAATGTGCCACTATGAAATGGACTTTATACACACAAATAAGGAAATCTGATCTGTTCATCTGCTGAGTGACATACTGATCACTTCTGACTGACATCAGAATGACATCAGTAGCAGCCAATCACGGTGCTCCATATGTATCTGGTGTTCTTGCACTATTCCATATTTATGGATAAACACTAGGAGGGTGTTAACCCTAAACTGTGTTTTTCTTCCCCATCATGTTCTAAATAAAGCATCTGTTTCCATCCAGCATCAAACCTGACCAAAAAAATAAAAGAAAATAAAAAAAAATTAAAAATAGCAGTCTCTCATCTCAATATGTTCCCTGACAAATTCAGAAACAATACGTGGAAAGCGGGGGAGAGCAGCTGGAGTCACATGTCATCACTTCCTGAAAACCTGTAGGCAGCCCAGAGGTTCAGATCAGCTCTTCCTTGGCTGGAAGATAACAACACATGAGAAAAAAGCAGGTAGGGTCAAACATTAGGTCAAGGCTTTTATTGTCACTAAAAAAACAAATGCCATTGTTATTTCCAACTAAGGCATTTTAAACTGTCTGAACAACTGAAGTGCTATTCCTCTTCCTCCAACATCACTGCCTCCTCTGATGTATTTTTTTTGAAAGGGAAAAGCTTTTGTAAGGCAAGAAGTGCATCTCATTGACACAGCGCACACTCTCTGGCAAGTGCAGCAAGAACAGTTCAGGCAGACTACGCCAGGCTACAGCTCCACACACACCGGCACCCAGGCCCTCACATCTGGCCCTGGGGGCACAGCAAAGGGCAACAACCTGCACATCTGTAATTGCCAGAGTCTCTGTGCTCCGAAGCTGGGTGCTGCTGAAGGCTGGAACCTTGGCAGATTGCTGGTTTGGCAAAACCACCACGTAGCAGGGGTGACACAGGGGTTTTCCTTCACTGACTGGAAGTGGTGTTCCTTGCAAAAGAATAATTTGTGAAGCTTCTTTTGGTGCCAAGCAAAACCAAAACCAGCCACTCTCCTTTCACATAAACATGCCTATGAACTGACCACCTGGAGGCATGTGTGTGTGAAGGTATGTGCCTCGGCACACACACTCTGGGCACACGCAAGCCCAACAATAGACTCTTTTTTCAGTTTTCAAACCTTCACCACAAGAGAAGGGTTTCTGAGGAAGCAGCTGTAGCTGGAAGCAAACATGAGCCTGAGTTCAGGACAGTGGCTTTTGGGTGAACTGGCACCTCTCAGACTGGTCTCCCATTTTCACCAACAGATTTAGTAAATTTACAAAGGAAAAAAGAAACAGTCAAAGCTAACTTCAAATGTATCTCATACAGGTACTTCAAAACATACTGTTTCTCCATTCATGCAAAATCCATGTATAAGCATTCTGATTATGTTATGCATCACCTTATAATTAACATGGCTCAAAGGAGCAGAGGGTGCCATATAAGTATAAAGCTAATGAGCTGACTTAAAAGGCAGAACACATAATGCAAAAAAACACAGTTTTTATTGGCCAGTACTTTATTCCTGTGCCACTTAATCAAACCCAGATCATTTTACTTGTACTATATTGCTCAGAGCAAAAGCCTAGTGAGCTGGCTCTGCCACTTAACTACTTTTTGTTCAGCTATGCCTATTCCCTGGCTATGATAATACATATATTCATTACATGTAAATAGCACCACATTATAACCAAATACAACTGAACTGCATCATGTTATGATTAAAATATATATTAGTGCCAAAGATGTAATTGTCTGCTTTCCTCCAGGACATTCTCTCTTAGTCCACATTACAGCCCATCAAGATAGCTTTATTGCTGCAGGAAGGGAAATTCCAGTCTTCTACTAGGCTTTCTCTTTATATCCTTTGTGGAAATGGTTCATGGATAAAGGTACAGGAACTTCATCTGTGTCCACAGCTCAGAGAGCCACTCAGCACCGTACACAGAGTATTACAGAATATATTGAGATGCTTTTTAGAATAAACTAGAGGTGGGAAAAAATAAAAATGTATATCAGGTGGTACAGCCTAGAGTTACAGCCTAAACCCCATAAGGGAGATTTTAGATAACATGAAAATTTGCTGCAAGAAGGAAATTAGTTTCTAACAGCACACGAAAATACAGTAAAAGCCTGCTTTCCAACGATCTGCTGCCAAAGGATACAGAAGTCAGTACTTTCTCAGAAGTCACCAGCTCATCTCAGTGAAGACGTGATACCCACCAGAGGGGGAGCTAAATCTGAACAATCAAGATGATTTCTAATATCCATTGGAGAAAGTTATGCAGAGATACTGTTTTCACTGCACCCACAGCACTTCTCTATTCTTGTTCTCCAAAATATCCAAAATTGTTCTTGTTCCCCAAAATATCCAAAATTCTAAAACCTAACCATGAAAAGCAAAAACTGGTTTACTTAACAATATCACAATAACTATCCAGCTTCTTTGTTTTTTAAAAGGAAAAACACATTTTCAGCAATCAGAACTGTGTTTAGTATGTACTTACAGCTAAAAACAATTTAAAGGCCAATGCCATTTACCTCAATGTTTCATAATACTTCATATTTTATACTACCTTATAAATGTTCATACATAAAATCTCACAATGTTCTTCACATAGAATCTGTCATTATGTCTGAGTTCAAAGCTTCCTTATAAAGTCATCTGCAAACATCACTATCTGAAAAGTGAATAGCAAGAACATTGTACTTATAACTCTTAGAGGGGAACAGAAAGGTACAACCTTAAAACAAGGAAAAAGACAAACACACTTACCCTTCCCTGCCTTACTGATCAGAACTTCCACCAAAAGGTCACACTCCTGCATTCATCCATCTTACTTCTTTTCTTCCAGAACTGTTGAAGCATTCACAAATCACAAATACGTTTGTGAATTAAGTAAGTAAATTAAGTAAATTTAGGCTAGAACACTTGGACTACTATTTTCTAATGATGAAATAAACTGCATTAGCTGAAGGGAATAAAGTCATTACAGCCTTTTGATAAGGACAACCGCTGATAAACTGGGCATGGTTTCCCTGACTTCTGGGGAGGGGGAATTTTTGGTTTTTTTGTATTATTCTTTTGGTTTGGTGGTTTTTTTTCTTTTTTTTTTTTTTTTTTTTTTTTTCTTTTTTGGAAGGGGAGTTTTTGGGTTGGTTTATTTGTTTCAGGATTTTTGAGAGAGAGAGTACATGTGCTATAGTTCTCATAAGCTGCAGAAATCTGTAAAACATTAAAACAGCAATGTAGCTTATACATTCAAACTTCTCTGTAAAACCCTCCAGTATTCACGTTTCATATTATTTAGTCCAACAGTAAACCCGTATGGAGCAGGGTTTCACAGAAGGGCTTTTCATTCTTCAAATGACCAGAAAACTTTTGCAATATGCTAAATATAGGCACTATAGACCAGTGACCTGGGCAGAATAATTAGAGGACTGAAACTTCAGGAAGGGTCCAAATTTAAGTAAGGAAATATGTAACAGCTGTACTTCAACTGCACAATAACAAACTTTTTCAATGACAAAGACCCTTTTTGTACATTTTGCCATTTCCTGAACAAGCCTTCAGAAAAGACAGGAAGCCTGGCCATGCGGCTGCACAGTTGCTCTGACACTGGAAAGAATAAAGAATCATGGTCATTATTATTTTAAGTAATACTACCAGAACAGAATCTCAGTTCTTTTATTTATAATGATTTGAACCAGCTTCTATAAACTCTTATTGAAAACACCTCTGATTTAAATCATGTGATAAAACAAGATTCTGTTGGCAGACCTGCTTTCTCCTGCTCTCACATGCACACGTCCCCCAAAGAGACCAATGCTGCTCTTCAAACACTTGCTGTGTTGGAGGAGAAAGAAGGGTGAGGCCTGGGTTATATCATAGGCACCCACTCTAAAACAGAAAACAATATGAACAGTAGGAAGGCAGTTTCCATTCTTACAAAAATATGTCTCAGATAATTTCAAAAAGCATTAGTAAATCTCATCCTTTTACCATATCATTTTTTAATATTAGCTAGGCCAATCTGAGGGTGTGTGTTACAGTATCAGCATTCAGAGACGGGAAAAAAAATAAGCAGTTTATCCAGATGTTTATTCATAACTGGTCCCTGAAGGACAACTACTGAACAAGTGTTGGCAAGTCCCTCTGGAGCCGTGCCAGCCACCAAAACCTCTCCAACACGCCACGAGTTTAGCAGCACACACGTGCCCGGACACTGCCCTGCCACAGAGCACTGACACACATACACACTCCTCATGTGGCTCCTCGGCAAGCTCACTGCACAGCAGCCACACAAGGCACCCAAAAACCAGCAGTGTTGTGTGGGCAGACACTCCAGAGGAGGGGGGAAGCCTCCAGCAGTTCCCTCTGGGCTCAGACAGACAAGAGCAGATGTAACTAACCTCCCCATCCCTCCCCTGCCACCCGGCTGACTCACCAGCCATCCCACTCACCCTGCCTTCAGCCTGGCAGGGCTGGAATAAGTGACTCGGTGGCTGGCCCTGCTGGATTTGTGTGACTGGCATTCACACAGCTGGCTTCTCATAGAGCAAGCACTAAATTTTCATCCTATAAACCCCCTTCCACCAGAAAACAAAAGCTACCAAAGGTCAAGTTACAAAACATTGACAAAATCACTTCTGACACAGTTCATTCTCATAAGCCAGTCATCTTCAGACTCAAAATACAAATTTCCTGTTGTATGATAGTTACTAGAATTCAGTGTTGAAGAGAAAACACTGGCAATTCTGCTGGCCAGTTTTCCTCCCTATACCCATTGAGATAATTTTGCATATGCAAACAACTTTCAATGGGTTGGGTGTCAAATATTTGACTCTCTAAACTTCCAAGAGGAGCACATCTTTAAAGGCAAATTATTATAATCAAAGCACTTGATTTTGTCAGTAAATACTTTTTTTCCCCCTAAATCTTTTTCCTTCCCAACACTATTGCTGTTTGCATTTTTCACTTCAAAAGTGGCATTGGAGTTGGCAAGATATGCAAGAAAAGCCCCACAGATAGAAGCTTATTCAACAAAGAAGCTTATTCAAGAACAGCTGCATGTTCAACTCCCAAACATAGCAGCAGGATGAATCCTGCTATCTCCTTTTAGGAGGAGGAAAGGATTATCTTCTCTCTAAGTCTCCCTTGCGAAGACAACAAGAAAAGGTGCCAAATAATACCAGGAGTTCTGGCATCAGGCTGTGAGGATAGGTACTTGCCCACAGGCACTTCCATGCAAGAAATTTGCCCCACATCAGGTAGTTGCTGGGTGACCTAAATTACCTCATTAAGAACAGGATCCTGCTTGTCTCAACTTCATCTGCCCAGAAATGAGGCATCTCCCCAGCAATGACAGATGAGAAAGGCAGCCTGTCTAGTGCAGGTCACCAGCTGAAAACACCTCTTCAGGGAGAGCAGAGATCCCCCTGCCTGCAGCTCCACCAGGGACACTCCATTCTTCATCCAGCTGAAGCAGGTTTGAAGCATTCAGCATACTGCACCCAAGAGCCTGATCTATTCAGCCTCCTGATTTCTATAACAATCTTCCTTCATTTTTCTTAAGGCATATGATGCTTCACATTCAGCTGGCCTAACATATAAAATTTTTACTTTGTAGCCATAGAGCTGTGAAATAAATAGCTACTGAAATGCGTTCCAAGAGATACCATTACAGCGTTATCAAGGAGGTGCTTTGTTTTCTTAATTTCTTTTTTATTAATTAATTCCATCTCCTCCTATTCCAAAATACCTGATGTATTTGTCCACAATGAAGGCTGAAACATAAGTAAATTACATCTTTTTTTTGTATCAGTAGTGTTGCCTGACTAATTATTAGACTAATGGTTTTTATCACATTCCTTTTGGCTGAAAGTTACTTTCGAGGGGGGGAGGGGGAGTTTGCTCCAGGCTTAGTGCTTGTATGCCAAGTTTCAGTCAGCAATGAATTTTAATAGCAAAGTTATAAACCCTTGAAAGCCAAAATTTCTAATGGAAATGCTGACACAGTAACAGCTATAGCTAACAGCACAGGTAACACCACTCTAATATATTCTTTGCAGTTAAACTATTCCTAGGGGCTTAAGATTTTGTGCATTTAGAAGTCCAACAGAAAAAGGCTTCTGCAATTGTATTCACTCAGTTTTGAAGTCAAAGATGCTATATATGCACAGCCCACTTTCTCAAGAACCTGAAGTACCTGATCAGTAGGATGTGCCCCAGGTTTGGGTGTTGTTTTCAGTTTGGTTTTTTCAGCAGGTTGACTATTTTGGAAAAGTACAGTGAAGAGGAAAACCTAACCAAGGGATATAAGTAGAGGAAAGAAAGAATGAATATACAGCTTGAAGATTGTAAGAAATAGCAGGTGAGGAGAAACAAGGAAAAGAAAAAGGGATTTTAAAACAGCTACGAATTGTAATTCTGAACAGGAAGTGGAAAAGAAAATCCATGTTAATGAAAGAACAAGAAAGTGCACAAGGGAACAGGAGCACTCCTGGGAGGCAACAGAGCAAGCAGACAGAACCACAGAACTGGAAAGGGGAAGGGAAAAAAGTATTTTTAACATAAACCTAACAAAATCATTGCTTAGACAAAAGGAAGAGGACAGGCAGCATAAAGAGCAAATAATCAGACTCATAAAAGCCTACTTTGAATTTTCTGGGCTGTTTTGTTTTTTTGTTTTTGGTGGGGTTGTTTTTTTTTGGGGGGGGGTTGGTTGGGTTTTTTCTGTATCTTCCTTCATACATTCAAATTGTACTCCATTTCTCTGGCAGAAGTCCAAAAATTCTGTCAATACCAGGAAAGAGGTGACCAAGACATTTTGCACTTTCAGCTGAAGCCAAACAGCTGCTTGTTTTGGGGTAAATCCTGACATTAATAAAGGACGTTTTTGATCTACCTGTCTCAATTGCAAGAAAATATTACTTGTATTTCAGATTCTATGTTAATAAATGTCACTGCCATCCAAAATGACCATATAAATGATGCTAGGGTGCTTTCAAAGCAAGATGGAGAGATTCACAAATAATCAAAACACTCTGCAGGAGTCATTTTGGAACATATGCTCACAAAAAATACAGCATATTAAACTGAAGCTCCAGATGCTTACAGGTAAGCATAGTATTTTCTGCAGCACAGGAAGAGTGATTTTTTTTTTTTTTTTTTTTAATAAACAGCATATGAACAAAAGAACAATGCATCTGTTGGAATTAGGAAAGGAAAAAAACAAACAGTATGATCTGGAAAAATCCAGACCTGGGACATGGCTGCAAAGGCCAGCACAAAGCAAGCTCCTTCTGCAGCTTTGAAAACTTCAAGAGGCCAAAAGTGAGTCCCAAGGTTCCTTTTGATGCTCCACATTCACAGCTATTTTTATACATCGCCTGAATTGTGAAAGCAGTACACTCCAAGAAGAAGCCTCTTTTCTTTCCATAGGTTAAGTTATTAAGGCATTATTTTAAGAAATGGAAAAAAGCCCCTTCCCTCTCCTCCTCCCTAGCCACTGCATTTTATTTAAGGACATGTTATTCTGAAGCTAATAGCTCTGACAGTCCGCCAGGCCAAACAGTCATAAGCAGCAGTAATTCTTGAGTAGCTCTGAAGCTCAGTCTTAAATACCACTGGAGTCCTGTGTGCTGAGCTCTCCTTCCCAGTCAGGCTTATCCCGTGCTCTCACCACTATTACCCTTCTGCTTAAGAGCAAAGGGCTGCAGGGTAGAGGAGGGTCAGGCCATATGTAAAGCCTGAATTAATATTTCAGTGAATACTGTGGAATGGCTGTGCTAATTCCTCTTAAAAAACCAAAACACTGGTGAAGCTCGAGTGTGCTGGGCATACTACATGACAGGAAAATGATCTTATTTAATCACTGGGGGGGAAAAAAATTGCATGCAGGTTTCTGCTGGTGTGCTACTGTAACATTTGGCACAATCTCACTGGAAGGATTGTGTCATGCTGACAGATTAATGAGCTCTAAGAGAAACGAACAGATAAATACAGAATAAGCAAGCGACCTGCACTGACAGAGCTGCTGCAAGTAAAGGCTCTGTGTCTCAACTGTATTTGTCTGTGCTCAGCAGACTCAACAGATGAGAAAACATAAATGGAACAAAGCCAGAATATAACTTTACAGACAGAGATTATAATTTTATAAAAATTACACTTCACCCCACTAATTTAACAGGTTTCATATATACTGAGAGAGAAGGAAAAAAATCCCAAAATACAAGAAAAAAACAAAACTGACTTAATAAATGATAAAAGGGAAAGATAAATCCACTTTCCCTTCTTTCCATTCCTTAAACATTAACTTTTTTAACTCAATAGTACTTTATATTACTTCAGGTTAGTGATTTAGCCTATCAAATTATTGTAACATATATCTTTTCTATAAGAAACAAAAAAAAAAAAAAGTTTCATATTCTGCTGTAAATTTAACAAGTAGATTGCTTTCTAACACTTAGCCCATGCTAATAAAAAGCACTAACTTAAACAAGTAAGCAGGAAATGCTGGTACCAATGGGATGCCTTGTGTTTATGATCTATTCCTGAATTGTGTTCTCTGACCAAAAATAACCTATTCTAAAGCCAAATAAGGAAATCTATAGTTCACAAAACTTTATTAAGTAGTTAAAACCAGGAGAATGATCTGAACCACTTCTGACTACACCAGAAAATTGGAAGAAACTATCAAGCTCAAGACTATTGAGAAATAAGAATTAAAACTAAAATGTTGAAATATTTCAGAAAGAATGAGAAAGAAGATTTCAATTCCCATATCCAACTATTCAAAGACAACAAACCCCAAAAATCATAAATCTCATAGTTAGTTCAAAAAATGTGAAAAACATGGATTACTTCTTGTTTCAGTAAAACCTGTTTGCTCACCCCTAATTCAATATTTTTTAAATGCTTCGGAAAAAAAAAATTAAAATGGAACAAAAAAAAAATATATAGTCCTGAAGTGCTGGTGCTTCCATGGTTTTCCAAACCCACTGTGCAGCTGCAATTTGTTTGCGTTCTCTCAGGACAGCTAAGAAGTTTCAGAATATTGGATTCCTGTGATGAACTGCTGGAGACAGCCACAACTGAACCCAGGCAGTACCAATGCAGGAGACCGCCATGGTTATTCCCTTGGCACTGCCCATCCTTGCTCCTGGCAGCTGCCCACCCCACCCAGCAGGAGGCTGGCTTAGCCTCAACAGAATACTGCTGTCAGCTTAAAAACACCAGTTTGGGTTTACTGCACTGAGCTGAGAGCAACTGAAATGAAGGAGTTTCACAGGGGTATTTTCCAGCTGAAAAGAAATTCTCCCCAGGGGAAGGGAAGGGCAAAGCACATCAGAATTTTACCATTTTGGTCACCTGAGTTTAGCTCTGCTCTGATCCTGAGCCGACATGAGGCACACAGCAAAGGCAGAGCTTACTCTAATGATAACAGCATGCAGAAGGTCACAGCAATTATGCCAACCACGGTCTTAACTAATTATTTATCCAACAAGATTAATGCAGGACAGCAGAAGTTAGAGACTACCACCAGTGTACACTGCTACACACCATGAGCATCTTCCTGCAATTTTAAATATATTTGGATCCAGAAGTCCAAAATCAATCATTTAGGTTTAAATTATATGAATTTTAAAACCATAGAGTCCAACCTTTAGCCAGGGATTGCCAAGTCCACCCCTAAACCATGTCCCTGAATGCCACATCTACACATCTTTTAAATATCTCCATGCAGGTTATTTCTGGTAAGCAAGTTTTGTGAGGAAGAAGCTCTTTCACATCCTGCCATCTTCAGAGTTTTACCTCCTCTAGCAACAGAGGTACCTGACACTGGAGATCGACCCTGTCACCTTTGCTTTTGGTGGTTTTAAACACAAAGGAAATCTTTACATTCAAAGACTGAATTCAAGCAAGAGCAATGGACAATGAAGCAGTGTTGGTTTATATAAAGCAGCCTTCCACTTCTGCAGAGCTGCAGATAAGCATCTTTAAAATAATGAACTGAGGCAAAATAACAACATACCACCACAGCCACAAGAGCCCTAAAATAGGAGCTTCAGCAATAATTGTAACTAGACATTGGTTATCTCTTGGATTATGCAGTCAGAAGATTTCTATTTCAGATTTCTTTCTGTTTATGGTCTATGCTGTAAGAGATCATTAACATCACCAAGCTATTCTCTGTTTAGGTAGCAGCAGCAACTTCTTTCTCACTAACAGAATATACTGATAATTGAGAAAAGAAAAATTCAGGCAAGATTGCCTCAGCAGTTCTTGGGTGCTTGGCAACTATTCTAACACACTCTTCCATAATACCATTACTATGATAAAAGATTGTGACTCCTAAGTAAACACACAGAACATTCAACATAAGTATAACCATAAGACACAGCTGATAATCATTGTGAAGTTACTTGCTTTTGCTCAAAAATCTTTGGTGTACCATGTGTACAGCAGGTGATAATGCAACAATAGGTAAAGCAAGGTAAAAGCAAAACAACACCATGAAACCTTTGAGCCTGAGGATCTTTGAGTTGTATTTAATAGTAAATACTTCAATATTGCAAAAAATTGTTCCAAAATTTTCATTATACTTTCACAGGTATGGCAGATCACCCTTTCAAGGTTTCAGGGGAAGGAGGGAGAAGAAAGAGGAGTGCTTATGATATTTTGTTTAGTTCTGTGATGCATTTAAGTTCTAAGGCTATTAAATGGCAAGGTTGCAGGAGTTCACAGTGTATGCTATTACAGAAAAAAAGTTTAGCAGATCACCCAGTGATATGATATGATATATTTGGCAATTGAATATTCAGGATCCTTTGGCCTAAAAAAAATGGGAAGGAGTCACCCCCACTTCCCATATAATAAGGGGTGTTCCCTGCATACCAGACTCCAAGGCTTGGGGCATTTGCAATCAGAACTTACAAGTTTATTGGCAGAAGTCAAAATATCTAGCTAGCAGATTATTTCTTTCTGTGTCTCTCAATATTTTAAAATCTCTGGTCTCTTCCATTTTTATGGGGACACTGCAGAATGCTTATCTGGGAGGAATGTTTGTTTATTTGGGAGGATTTTTAATGGTATATGATGATTCTTTTGAGTCTCCTCTGGACAACAATTTTTTTTCTTGTTAGCTTCAAAAATAGCATGGGTTTTGTTTGCAGGCTTTTGGAGAGACCTGGCTTTAAAATATTGTGTAGGTATATTCTCTTCTCTAATCTGTGCCATGTTGAGGGTCCTGCCTAAGGTTGTTGTGGTATTACAGTGGCTTTCAGTTTCCAGGGGCTGCACTAAAGCAGTCTATTAAGAGTAAAGGCATTAGACTAAGAAAAGGCAGGTGGGTTTTGCTATCAGACCTAGGAACTAGTTTTAAGCCAAATATATGTTTGAGAGCCAGAGAGTTATTACTGTCACTGTCTATTTTTAACAAACAGCATCTCCCCATGTAGTACAGACTTCCAGATTTCTAAATCTCCATCATCTAAGTGAACTCAAAATTCCCAAGACACAAAACAAAAATGGAAGCACACATCCAGCATTTCGTTGGTTTCCCAATAAAACAAATTATGGAAAGTTAATCAGTGGTCTCTATTTTGACCAAGCATCTCCAGAAAACAAGGGATAGAACCATCAGCAAACCCAATGAATCTGCTCTCTTTCACCGAGCGCTGTCCTATTGGCATTGTGAACCACAAGAGAGAAGTTTAAACGCAGGTAAAGATGAGTAAAAAAGTTTTGGCAACTGTGGAAGACAGTATCTAATGGTAACATGACTACGGTTTGACTGATGGTTTTAAAGACACAGCAGGGTAATATCTGTTATCATGGTGATGCTACCTACGGCTACCAAAATGCTGAGGTGGAAGTCAAAAAATTCATCTTTGTCACTTTGCTCCTACTCTAACAAGTACATCATGGGATAAAAGATGCATCGAAGGACACCACTGCCACACACTCAGGACTTTATCAGAAGTCTCTTGGTATTTTGGGAGATTTTCTTACATTCTTAAACACCTAGCATGGCAATTGTATGAAGTAATTAAATGAGAAACTCAGCTTTCTCAAGCCTATTATTTGTGGAGGAGAGTTCTAAAAATAAAGATTTCCAGTACCATGTCACTGACTGAGCAAAAGTTTTTCAGAAGGTATATAAAATGTAATACTTTTAATATGCCCACACATAAAATGGACCAACCTCTCCTGAGAGAGAACATCCTGAAACCAGTCGTGCAGCCACTCCTGTGACAGAACTCAATACCCTGGTAAAACCATACAGCCTCAGATCCAGCTTACAGCAAGATAAGTTGTTTGGGAAGAGCTGATTATTCTTGTGTGCAGGAGAAAATACAATCTTCATTAGAAGAGAGATCAGAGATTGTTACTACTCATCTGCATGCTAGATCTCTGCATTAAACTATATTAAAATATGATGAGCACTGCCTATGATATCATTTCCTAACCTTGTATATTGTCACTGCCATCTGTTTCTGGGTTTGAGAGGATTTTTTTTTTTGCCAGTTTTCAATTCCAGTGTAACAACTTTCAAGAACAATTCAGTCAAATTGATATTTTGAGTATGATTTCACAAGAAAATATTATATATTATTCCCCCAAAATCAAGTTAGAGTTTATAAACTTCAGTGTAATAATTTTGACCAAATAAGGCTTTCCAGTTTTTCTGGCCCAATTTGCACATTTATGTAACTAAACTATTTAAGACCCATGATTCTGTTACCCACATAAACAGCTTCTCTTTCATGTTTCTCTCATTCACATATGCACAGAATTTGCTGAGTTGGAAGGGATCCATAAGGATTCGCAGAATTCACAGAATGACTAGGTTGGAAGAGACCTTAAAGATCATAGAGTCCAACCCATGCCTTAACACCTCAACGAAGCCATGGCACTGAGTGCCACATCCAGTCTTTTTTTAAACACATCCAGGGATGGTGACTCCACCACCTCCCCAGGCAGGCCACTGCAGAACTTTATCACTCTTTCACGTGATCAACAAGTCCAACTCCTGGCCCTGCACAACACCATCCCAAGAGTCACACCAGGTGCCAAGAGCGTTGCCCAACACTTCTTGAACTCTGTCAGGCTTGGTTCTGTGACCACTTCCCTGACGAACCTGTTCCAGTGGCCAACCACCCTCTGGGTGAACTTCAACAAGACAAAGTGATGGATTCTTATGAGATGCTGAAAAGCAGTGCCACAGAGAGGGCCCTGAGGGCAGGTTGAATCTGAGTCAGCAGTGCCCTGGCAGGCAGGAGGGCCAGCTGTGTCCTGGGGTGCATCAGGCGCAGCATCACCAGCTGGACAAGGGAGGGGATTGTCCTGCTCTGCTCTGGGTTGGGGTGGCCTCACCTCAAGTGCTGGGAGCAGTTTTGGGTGCCACAATATAAAAAAGACATTAAACTGTTAGAGAGCATCCAAAAGAGGGCCATGAGGATGGTGAAGGGTCTTGAGGGGAAACTGTGTGAGGAGCAACTGAGGTCACTTGGTCTGTTCAGCCTGGAGAAGAGGAGACTGCAGGGAGTCCTCATCATAGTCTGCAACTTCTTCATAAGGGGCAGAAAATGATCTCTTCTCTGTGGTGATCAATGACAGGATCCAAGGGAATGGCCTGAAGTTGTGTCAGGGGAGGTTTAGGTTAGATATTAGAAAAAAATTGGTGTATGCGTTTACAGGTAGACTAAAAACTGAGGCTCACTGAGTATGATGTTTGCTTGCCCTCCCTCTGCCTGTTTGATAGGGAGGACAAAGATGACCTTTTCTTCCTGCTTCTCTTGCTCAACTCACTATTTGTTTCACAATTCATTCAATATAATGGCCAGTTGTGTTTGAAATTCATTCAGATAATCTCCCCAGATCCTTTGGATCTAGATGGTTTGAAGCTGCTAATTTACATGGCAGCTCTAATTTTTTTAATGGCACTCTTAAAATCCTTTCTGTGAGCAGCCAGGTTTGCATGCCTGCCAGTCTATCCCTTTCCTGGAACCTGCAGTCTCTCATCAGAAGCATTTTGAACTCACTCTTTACTGGCACATGACACCCACAGCCACTGAACAGTACAGAGTATGTGAACTAACTATTCACAAACACATGAGGTCCCTTTCTCATTTGGAACAGGACAATTAGTGAAACAACTTTGATTATCTCAAGCATGCAACTTTTCTCATTTATAAGCAATGAGTTTAAGTACTATTCTACATGCCTACAATGTGCACTTTAGAAAAAATACCATGGACATGATATTATATTTTGATATCTGATTTTATGTATCTGTACCACAAACAGCTTATTGTATAATAATGCAGTTACATTAAAATCAAAAGAGTGTTGAGTTTTTTTGTTAAATGATCCTCCAGCAGCAGCTGCCCATACAAAGAGAACATGTGGCTCTGGACAGCAGGCCCTGTGACAGGCTAACCAAACATCTCAAAAAGGAAATTTTCAGTTATCACAGTCCAAGTACATCATTTCTACTGGAAGGATACTGCAATCTGCAGATTAACCATGAATTAAATTTTTATTAAAAAACAATATCCTGCATTTAGCATGCTAAATTAAAACAGATGTAATTCAAGCCTTTGAAAGTAATTTTGGCTGGTGCTTCATTTATATCTACAGCTAAAACAGGCACTTTCTCAGGCATTTGTGCCAAATTTGACTAATTTTTTCTGCTCTGTGTTTTAATTACTGTGTATGCTTTCCTGTTGCACTTAGAAATATCCATTACACACTTGAACAGCCAATGCTATGAGAAAGCATGTGGGTTTTTTAAGCCTAGTGGTATTTCCAATAGTTATGTGATAATGGCAAAGCTCACAGATGCTTCTGCTGCACACTGCTACAGACCATCTGTACACAGACACACCCCAGCATGACCCACAGCTGACCTTGGCTGCAGCAGCACAGCACACCCAGAGCAACCTTACAGATGTAAGAGCAACTACTCAGCATCGTGCTCTACCTTAGGCTGAAATGCCACTGCACTTCTCCTGCTATGGCACCGATGTTAAAGCCAACTTCACAAACATTTTCTTTTCAAAGACTGATTTGTTTGGGATTAAGCTTCCTTGCATCCCCATCCCTCCTGTGCAAACACACAAAAGGCATTCCAGCCAAGAACCCAGTTCCTACAGCATAGCCCTGTACCAGCATCTCCAGGGAATCCCAGCCTTCTAATGTACGGGTTGAATTTCAGGGTCTTAATAAAAGCTAGTCCTTAAGTTCAAGAATCTGTATCAGATAACAAGTTTTGGAGATCATCCCTTCTAGTGCAAGTTCAAGGTTTCAGTCCACTTGAAAAGTTAAACAGGAGGAATTTCTAGTGAAAAAAAACCCATAAACTACTGCAATCCATTCCTTGTTTTGCTTGGCTTAACTGCTGAGTTACCTCCCTAGGCAGCCAGCTACAAGCTGTTAGTGGAATTGGAGTTTTAGATAATTTGGTGAGATCTTCCTGCAAAAACAGCGTTGTTCTCCTCCTTGGCTTTGTAGACCAAACCACATGATGAAGTCACTCCTAATTGTGTGTACCACATACTATAGGTATGTGTGTACTTACACGTTGTCTATGATTAACGCTGACAGATTAGTGAGCAAGTTTCCCCTGAATTAAACCAACGATGTCAACACTAAATGCTTCAATGAGTCTACACTTCAAGAAAATGGGAACAGCTGCAAGCAGGACAAGGCAATCACAGCTGTCTTAATGTGAATTATGTGGAAGGATTTGCAGATTAAAAAAAAAATGAAGTTGATTTAAAAATTTTAACTCATCGCAGAGACATCAACAGAACTGCTTTTTACACCTCTGTAGATTTCAAAACGTAGAATTCGGCCAAATTTTTTTTTTTTTTTCTAAGAGGAAATATGCCTTTGCATATTGACTGGTAAAAATAAGACAAGCTATAGATGTAAAATGTTCATGTCCATTCTACCAATATTTACCTAATAAATATTCTCTGCATTTCAGTAAAATTGAAAACAACTATATGTGATAATGTAAATTATTTCCTTAATGTGAAGAATATGCAAAGGACGTAATGCAATCTAGTTTTTGTCCTATGAAAGTGTCCAGATTCAGATTGTATGGGGTTTTCTGCAATCTGATCCAGTGAAAGATTATGCTGCCCATGGCAGGCAAGCTGGACTAAATGGTATTTTTACATGTCCCTTCTAAAACCAAACTATTCTGTGATTCCATGACCAAACAGAAGAATGCATCACTGTTCTCTGAGTGGATGTTTCAAAATTACAGTGCTCCTTATGAACAGTGTCCACTACAAAAAAGACAACATTTTATGCCATGTTAGGAGGATTTTTCAGTAGGAATGTCTAATCAGGGAAATAAGAGAGTGAATCAAAACATGAAAAGCTACTCAAAGCAAGTCTGAAATTATCAGACATTGTCCTAATGAACAAGTCATCTGCACGTTTGACTCACACTAAGCTTTACCATGAATATCTCTGCACCCCTGCTGTGGAGATTCAGGCACACCTAGGACTAGATCCTGACCTGAGGCATAAAACCAAGGGAGTACCCAGCCCTGTGCCAGGAGACCTGCACTGCAGGAAGGACCTGTGCACCCCAGTCCTGGAACTAGTTTCAGATGCAGAACCTGGAGCATGGCCTTTTTCTTTATGGTGGCAGTGTTTACCTGCACTGAAATTCAGTGTTTACCATTACAAAGCAGTGGAGCTGGGCAGTGGTCCCCTTTGAGCATGCAACAGCTTGCATGCTATGTTTTATACACCTTTTCAAAAGCTTCACAAAATTCTAGACTGACAAAGCATCAAAACCTCATTTTTTGCTTATTGTCAGACTCTTCCTCAGGAAGTACAGCATGTGAATCAAAACCTCTCTGTTTTGCCTGCCATTTGTGGATTTTTATATAGATCTTAGGGTAGTAAATACTCCTTATGATAAAGACTCTGTTTTGAAACATAGAAGGCTCAAAACTTGCAATACAGTCCTGAAAGAAAATAAGATGAAAGTTTTAAACTAGTGTGCATTTAGAAAACTCTGAGTAGTCAGCACTTTCCATCTGCGATGCATATTCCTATTTTTGTTGCATTCATTCCATAGAAGAAACACCTATCTTCACTGCATTTCTTTCCCCCAGCTTATCAGTGCATGCCCTTGACCAAAGTACAAAAAAACACCATTTACCAACACTCTGCAGGTGAAAAACTATTCCTCTGTATAAATTATATATCTTGGGAGCTCAACATTTCTTTCATGCTGAAAACCTATTCAAGCCTTCCCACATCTGTGGGCTAAGTGGTTTGGTCTAGCCAGGGGAGCCAACAATTGCTGATATTTCAAGAAACCTAATCTCTTAATGTTTGGGATCAGACGAAGGGTATGGCCATAAAAGAGACAGCTTGAAACAGGCCTAATCTCCAGCATATCTGAACCTACAGATGGCAGAGACTCTGAGCTGCCACCAACATAGATTCCAGTCTGCCTGCCCAAGGGTGGTCTAAGCAGAGTGACTCTATCGCACACAGAATTCTCTCACACTGGTATTTATGTCCTGGGCAAGTAAAGAAAGAATTAGTGCCAGCCTGAACTAAGCATGCACCACTTCCATCAGACGGCAGCAATGCCAAACTGGCAACCAGATAATATTCCTGCTCTGACTGTGCCTAAATTCCTACGTCTTCATTTCCAGACTGCCAGTTTCCTTAGGTCTGCCACCTCTCTGGTGACTCTGTGCCTGACAATTTCCTGACCGGACAACCCTGTGCTGCCTTTCCCCGTTTACAGTCACAGACACATTGTTACTTTTTACAGAGACGCTGAACGTTTTCTCAGGCAAATGCAGCACTGATCAGTGCTGGAACACACCGCAGAGGCTCAGCTTCCCCATTCAGCCCACTCCCTACCATGATACATAAGGGTACATACTCTTGTCTCTCCTCCAGCAAGCAATAAGCACTACACTCTTTCATTCCTTGTAAAACATGAGCATTTCCACCTCAGCTTAACTTGTCCCTACTCTGTGCTAATTGTAAACGTCCTAAAACAAGTTTAAACTTTCAAGCTGGATTTTCAGTTGACTGCAAAATAAACCTATGAGTCAGCACATGCACCCAAAGACCAAAAACAAAGATATATGATGTGCAACACGGCCCTCCTGCAGTGGTCCCTGAAATAAGAAAAGAGACCGCCCTGACTGTTTGCAGAGCAGCAGTGTAACCAGAATTAATAAGTTCCAAGAGGGCTGATCTGAGGAGCTCAGAGCCCAAGAGAGGGCCATCCTCCCTGGAACATAGCACATCTGCAAAGCAGGATGTTTTCCAAACGAAGAGCTGATGTGTTTTTCTGGTGAGGAAGCAGGAGGCGTAAGGATTATGGTTACTTTTGTGGGCCCTGGGAAGGTGGGGGAGGGAGGTCAGGCACATGGGGCACATTCACACAATTATCCAGGCACAAAAGAAAAAAAACAAAAAAAGAAAAAAACAAAAAAAAAAAAAAAAAAAAAAAACAAAAAAAAAAAAAAAAAAACAAAAAAAAAAAAAAAAAAAAAAAAAACACAAACGATTCTGATCCCTCCTTCAGCAGAACAGCAGCAGTGCTGAGCAAGTCATGAATTTACTGCGTGGGAGTTGTTTCAGCTTTCTCAGGGAGCTTTTTCTGCCTATACTGCATATACTGGGTTATGTGTCTGGTGTGTCTTTCATTAACTTATAGAGCCCAAATATAAAAGAAGGCTTATGAGAGCTGAGGAAGTGACAAAGCAAAGCTGAATTCCAGATTGGCATTTCAAGAGTTAAACTGAATTTTTCAAAACTACTCATCACCATAGATTATTTAATAATAAATTAGCTGAAAGAAAAAAAAAAAAGTGAGTTAAGACTATCATTCCCCATTTAATTTGATTTAACAGGCTAAAGGTCAGTTTTTAAATACCCCAAGACAGAGAGACTTTTGTTACTAAAGTTTCAAACACCAGAGCCCATTCTAACTGGCTGAATACTCATACCTATAATTAAAGTGTAGATCACAAGGGAAAAAGCAATACAGAAACCACTGAACAGAAAGTCAACATGATAAAATTAGTTCCATGCTCCTATTAGATATCCCCTCTAAATATCCCACAGCTGGCTAAAGAATCAGCACCTAGCTGTACACCTGAAAGAATCCAAGAGCAGCGTTTAGACCAAAAAGGGCTAAAACTATCAAAACAACAAATTTTTGTATTTTCCAATTACTGAGTTTTCATTTTAATATCTGCGGTAAAAATATATGCTTGTTCTCTAAAAATTTGCCATTTAAGAAAGTAACTGAAAGTATAAACCCAAAGACAACCCAGAAAAGTGTGGGAGTGCATCCTGGTGGGGCAGGTTGCAGACTCGCCACACAGCCACACCACAGACAACCAAAATTGGGCCGCAAGAAATAAGAATCTTCAACTGATGACATCCAGGCAGCTCATGGTGAGGAGCAAAGGACTCTGGGACCAGCTGGGAGTGGCCATGCACATCAACAGCCCATGAGTGGCCAGAAGGCTTCTAGAACATTCTACAAGAGACTATATATATGGACTACATATATACATGTATACATATATGTGTGTCAGCCCCACTTTGGGGTCTTCCTGAAGCAGCCTCTTTATGTTTTGTTGTGCACCCTTGTTTGTGCCACAGAAACAGAAATTTGTCATTTTCAAGGAAGTTTTATTATTTCATTTCACCTAAAGCTTCTCACACATTGACTGTCATGTACCCACAACATCTGCAGTGGTTCTCACTACCTGCTGCCAATACCAAAGGATGCATTATTCTTCCTCATTAGGACTGTCAAAGCCAGCTTTAAGGACAAGGCTGTATTTTAATTGCTGAATCTGAAATTTACTACTGTACTTCTCCCAAGCAATTCCACTTTAATAATTTGCTATGTGTTAAGATGCCTGAAAGAATTTAGAATCCAAGGTTGTCATCAAAAAAACAGTAGGTTGGACCAAAAATCTGGTGGCTGATTTAAATAAAACAATTCCTCCTATTCTGAAGACATAAACTAGAGATACAGAGCAGTTTTCTTTAAAGTTCTGGTATTAGACTCTGCTTCTTAGGACAGATCAATGCGACTTCAAGATGGTTGTTTCACACTGTGGTGCAGAAGATACATTTTGATTAATTGTTGAAGGTGAAAGTAATTGTGATAGAACTTTTGTACTTTTTGACCAAACCCTACATCCTGAGACCTTTAAATCTTAAAAAAACATACAGTACTATTCTCGAACAAGTACTAAGTATTCTCTAGCAACATGAAAAGTTGAGCTTATGCCATGGGCGCCTTACTTTTACCTACTTTAAAGCAGCTTTACACTTTATTTTTACCTTAGTTTTACCTAATGCTGCTGAAGCAATGGTTGAGCAGCACTCCTGAGCTCCTGCAAGGGACAAGCTTGCAGGTGACCAATGTAAGTTTATAATAAGATGTGAACAAAGTTTCTACACTCCTCTAAAAGACCAGAGATCACACAGGAGGTTCAGAGTTAGGGAATTCACTTAAAACATAAGTTAGAAGGCAGGAGAGCACAGGAAACCTCTGCCAGGTCTGCTGGCAGTTCAGTTCTTACCCTCTCCCTGCTGCTGCCCTGCAGCTCTTAGAGTGAGGCACTTGCCTGCATCACTGGAAATACACAACCATTTAGCAACAGAAACAGAGATGATTCATTAATGCACATGAAGTGATATTTCCCATGGAACACAAGAGACCATGAGTAGCCAATTCCAGAAATGAAATGTTTCTTATATTTCTTTTTAGACATACTCACAATGATTGTCCTTGGCAAAAACTGCAGTCTTTAAGGCAAAGCAAGCCTGTGACCAAGCCAACAGGCAAGCACATCACTTTTTTTTTTTTTTTTAAACACATATTACAAGTCAAGAAGAAAAACCCCATTATTTGCTGTTTAGCAACATCAACACCATAACCAGTAGCCTTTAAATAAGTTAATAAATAGACATGGTATTAGCATTAATTTAAAGGAAAACTCTGGACAATTTATTTCCACTATTTCCATCCAAGGTTTAAATTCCATCCCCTAACAGATTTGGGTTCTGATTTAAACTACTACAGCTGACAGCTTAAGTAGAGTTGATCAAAAAGTTTATTTAAGATTTGTGTTAAACAAACAATTTTCTTGCCAGAAGAGTTTCTGAAAACTTGAGCATTTTCAACCTTAACTGTGGGATACGAGGAATGCCCCAAAGGGCTCCCATTCTACAGCACTTGCCAGAATTTCCAAAGCACTGTCTCGCCAGGGTCATGGCAAACAGTGAGAAACAGATCTGCTCTTTCACCAAGAACTACTTCTTCATTCAGCTGATCACTGAATAGGCAAAATAACTGCATGTTATAATTGTGACAGAGTGTAATGACTGTGCATGATGGAGAGAAAAGAAAGTTCAAGACCTAAAATTGATATCTAAATGCCCACTCTCACAGATTCTCATAAAATTCAAAAAGCACTTTTGATGATTTTCACCATTTTTTTAACAGCTGCACTGCCTGAGTTGTTCAGTTTTAATGTAATAGCCATAATGTATTTTGCTGCTACTTTCTTCTCATTACAGATGAAATGCCCAAGCCATATTCATTCAATACCACAGAGAAAAGAGAAACAAAGAAGAAAAGAGAAGAAAGGTCACTGTCAGGCCAAGATCAAGTCTGGAAAATTTCAGCTAGAGACATGAGCAGTTCAGGAAGTTATAAGCAACCGAAACAATAAAGGAATAATAATTGAAGCACTACAAGAATTTTAACTATAGCTCTTTCCTTTCTGACCAAGTATTATTTAATGTATTTCAGCAGCATTCAGAAACTCTTCTTGACATGAATGATCTGTGCTTTCAAGATCACTCCCAACCTCCTTGGAAAAACAGAAAAATGGGATGATTGGTATTGGCTACAGCTGTAGCTTATGGACATCAGCACAGCTCCCTCACTTTCAGTGAGTCACAGGAAAAGCAACAAAGAGGAAACAAGCCAAAACTTGTACCAGCAGATATAGTTTACTTCTGCATTGCTTCCCCCCCAGCACAGAAGTGGTGTCTCTGCCAGCCTCTCACCAGAGCAGATAATTGAACTGTAGCCTGTTCTGATGCCTCCTGCAAGGCTACATTTCCCCTGCTGAAGAGAACTGGATGTGCAAATCCCAAATTCAGTGTTTTTGTTCCCACCTCCTCTGAGCACATTCTCATCGTATCCTTGCCCTGCTCCTCACAGGAGGGCCATGAATGGAATGAAGTCTAATCAAAATTATCCCTGTTTCTCCAAAATAGATTTATAATTGTGTACAGAATAAATGCACCTTTATTTTTCCCTTCACTGTTCGAAACACAGAATCTAGAAAGGCATCCTATAATTGCTGAATTCCTGTTGAGATAATCCTAGAACAATCATTTTTCCAAACAGTGTTCTGCTAAAAATTTCAGACATCAATGAAAATCCCGTATGCCACCTCAGGCATTTAAAGGCATTTAACTGTCTACACCCACCGAAGAAAAAAAAAAGCAAACAATGTTTCAAATTCACTCTACTTGACTCCAATTAAGAAGTGTTTGCGAAGAGCAATGCATCGAGTTTCTAGTATAATGTGCTAGAAGAACTGCCACCAGCATCTTCACTTCTTTCCAAACACTGTGATACTGTGTTTAAGTCAAAAACTAGATCATAAACTTCTCTATTGGAAAGTGTTTATAGCTGTTTGGACAGGATTATCCTGTTCAAGAGGTTATAATAATAAAGGAAACTTGCAAGAATACTTTTTCCAAACTCTCAGTAGGTCAATGCCAGTTTGGGAAATCAGCTCATTATTTATCCTTGTTTAGCTCCTCCAGTCTCAATTTCTTGTTTGTTTTGACCTCCTTCTGGACAAATATAAAACTTACTGTTTCATCTAATTAACAGGAGGGAGACTATAGAAAAAAAATCATTTATTCTAGTTCCAGAATCAATTTTACAAAAATATTGTCAGAGTTTCAAGAAGCATTCAGATATTAAGAGTCCTGCCAAAGTTTACACTCTAGTTATAGCCTGCTACAGAAAAAAAATATTAACAAAAAAAAAAAACCTGCTCTGTTTTTACAATTTTATAAAAATGTCTGGCAAGAAACAATCCACCTCACATATTCACATGCATTCAGAGGATCTGTCTAACTTAGTCTAATCAAATTGTCCAATTCACTCTCTCCATTTCCAAACTCTCTCAACGCATTTTACTCAGCCACTTCTCCCTGTTTTCCTGTTGTACAGGAAAACAAAGCAGATTTTCCCTTCTCCCCATCACATCTCCCTTTTGAAGGCTTAAATCACTGAGCAAACAGTTCACCCAACAGTTCTAGTATTGCAAAGCTTTTTCATTTGAGGTTCCTTCTTTTGGTTCTCCATTAAATACCTGGTCATTTTGTACCACAAGCAAGTTCACTGCCCATCAGACTCACAAAAGAGATTCAGGGGAAATCCTTTGCCCATTTTCTGGGAGCTTGAGGAACAAGGTGCCCAACAGTTTCCTCCAAGTGAGCAAGCTGGCTTTGTAGTCTTCTACACGTTTTTCCATGAGTCATCAGAATGCATACAGTGGAGTCATCCTCAAGTGAAATAGCTGTAAATTATATGCTTTATCCAATTTGCCCTGTATCTCATAAGGATTTAGCCCAAAATATGAACACAGAAGGGAAAATAAGGGCACTTTGGATAGAAAAAAGTGGACAACATTCATCTGGTTCTGTAATCCCTTATTAAGTCCAAGATCTCCACTGTTTTTAACAAAAACAAAAATCAAGAGCAAAAATAAACCAAACTTCTATCCAGCTGCATAAATTCTGTCTCCCAAATATTCTCTGCCAAGAAGGAGAATCAGAATAATTAAATTATTCTCCTTCAAATGGCTCTAAGATTTTAGCTAAGAGCTGTTTTAGTTTCTGCTTGCTTTTACAGAATTTGAAATGCCTTTACATGGAAAAGTGTCGTATTCTGAATTCTGAGGTTAGCACATTCACAGTCTCAAATTTTATGTTTTCAGAGAGACCCACCTTCAGCCTTTTCCAGTTCAGCAATGCTACCAAAATAGTTAACATCATATATGTTGCATAGTGTTTTTCTGAGACTCCATCTAAGCAAGTCAGGTAGATTTATGCAATATTCACACTTTCTTCCATAGCCTCAACACATCAGGTGAAATATGTACGGTCAGGTACTCAGTGCAATGATTTTGCTGCAAAGGCATCATTGGGCAATTCCTTTTTTTTTTTTTTTTTTCTTTTAGTCCATCTAAAGTTTCTGTGAACCCAAAAGCAATGGGTTTTAAATGTGCAAAAGAAAAACAAGAAAAAATATAGTTCAGTTCTGATTAATGGTGCTATATTTTAATGTCTTGCTGGGAGGCTCAACCCATTGAGTATGTATCCTCAGGATATTTTAAATTTATGGTAGTTTCTTCCAAACAATTTTGAAACCTGTCAGGAAAACAAAAGGCAGGATAACTGCTTAATAGATGACATAGCATCTTCTCTGTAGCTTTCTGTAACTCTAGGAGGTACAGAACATGAACTCCAAATTCCTGTTAAAATCACAGGATATAAACTAAAAGATAGCAAGACAGGTCTGAGCAGCTGCATCAAACCTATTCATTAGGATGGCACTAGCAGTGGGAGGGCCACTATGGGCCTGCAGTTTCATTTCACTTCAGGGAGGTTTTAGTCTAGCTGCTTTCTATAGTCTCTTTAAAGCTTTGCACCCATCATTCTTTCCTACCACCCCACTGGAGCAGAAAAGGCTCAACTCAACTCCTGAGTCTCCTGGCATGTCAACCCAGTTCCCAGGTTAAATTAAATTAGCAAGTAGGAGGTTCAAAACTAACTTCAGGGACTATTTGCTTCCTCCCTCCCCGAATTCAGCTGGGGTATCCAGAACAGTACAAAGTGGCAGAGCCTAAAAATCCACCTGGGATCAAATCATAACCTCAAAAACCCACAGAAAGGGAAAGTATAGCCAAGACTACTCATCAAAGAAGCCAGTACTGACACTGATGTCCATCGGTGGAACATGACAGGTTGATTTGGGAAGGATCATATGCTCCACTCTCCTCTCTTGGCACCAGCTGTCAGTCATAGGATGACAGCTGGGACATGAGACAGGAGTCTGCTATTCCTTCCCTAAATCTCTGTGCTAACCAGGTCCTTGATCCACAGATACTTACATTTTTATGTGTTTTCTATATTTATGCTTTTGCACTCCGCAAGTTGGAAAATAAAGTAAACTCCAGGGTCATTCCTTTGTATATTGTGCGTCCTTGCCTTAAGACAACTCTTTAACACTGTACCTACATGTCTGGCTCCAACCTGAACACATTGCAGTCATCACCACGTCTGTCTTCAGAATACTCTCACAAAGGAAGAGGAGACGAAGGCAATTGGAAGGCCAAAGATATTAAACCCCACGTGTGACTCGAAACAGCACTTACACATAAGGCCAAGCCTTTCACTGTAGCTGAAATGTGCACTCAGCAGTACCCACCTTCACTTTGGAGCACTGGCTGCCTGGCAGTTCTGCCTTGCCAGCACAACAAGGTGATCCTCAGGTACACAGAAAGCTCAATATAGCCCTGGGCATATCAGAGTTGTGCAAAAAAAAAAGTACTCTGAACACACTATTTTCTCTACCAGAAATACAAGCATATTGTTACATAGGCACTTAGTTCCCGCTGATATGGAAACTAAAGATTTTGCCCATATTTTCCCACAAAGCTTGTGGCACAGCAAGCATTAAATCAATACCAACTTTTGTTTGCCTTTGTGCAGGCTTTAACAAGCTTGCATTAACTTCCAAGGACATAAAAAACTTGACAACTATATGCTGAATTGGTACAGCCTTAAAGAACAAGTTACCTAAACCACACAAGAAATGCTGAAATCATTCTTATATTCAGACCTATAGTTGTAACCACTAATGTGAAATAAAATTCTTATGGAAATTTATACAGTAGCAAGGGTAAAGACTGTAACAGCAGCAGCAGCATCTGTTACCAGGGTTACCAAATCTAGAAGGAAAAAAAAAAAACTGCTGACACTGATTTACAGAGAGATACATGTAAACATTCATGTAGACAAGAGCTTTATATTTTAAATTCTGTGAATTTTAGTGGTGTAATATTAAATACTGCTTCTATTGAAGCTGAACCAAAACAATGTGAGGAAAGGTAATGAACAGCCACACCAAGTGGCATGTATCTGATTTCTTACCTGAAATGTGTTCTGTTCATCCATTCATCATTACTGCTGTCCCAGGGCAATGCTTCAGCAACCACATAAAAAGATCTGATGAACTCCTAAGTGTTTAAAAAGAAATAACATGTTACACAATATGAAAGCCACCAAATCCATTGCAAATAGAAAAATAATATTTCAGAATTCAGTGTGACACTGAATTTGCAAGGATTTTTTTAGTTCCAATGACTTAGACTTTCTCCATGCATTCAAAGTTGTGATATGTTTTGTTGAGGCAGAATCAGAACCACAGGCAACACAATTACTTACAAGACTAATTATAGATGGAAAAAATCAACATGCAATGTAAAAATAGAAGAATCAAAAGAGAAACAATAATCCACAGTCAGTTTGATGATTTGGCATCTATGCTGCATCTACATTTTCACTTGTTGATACTAATTCACAGTAGTTCTAGAGAAGTTTTTCAGTTCTCACAGAAAAGGAAATAACATTTCCAAATTATGGTTGCATTTTATAGAAAGAATTACTTATGCTAAATGTGAAATACATATTTCCTTAATATTTTTTTCTTTTCAGTTGGAAAGCTCTGTGTTTAAGTGTACAGGTACAAAGGATACTTTAAAATTCTGGACACAGCTATGTTTAGTGCTGCATTTTGACTTTAGAACCACAACATGAATACATTAAAAAGCTCTGCAACTTACATCAGTTAAACGGTATCTCTGCAAAGACTTCTTTTTATAAATCAAATGCAGAATTTGAAAACATGTGCGCAGCTAGTGTTACACATGTCTATTTGATTGACAGAGTAACGTTGCCATCAGGAAATTAACCTTTCAGATTTCACATACTGCAGTTAACTCCCATGTCTGCAAGCATAACACCATAAACTGTGTGGCCAAAACATGCTTTCTAGGGGACAGGAAAAATTCTTCTTCATAACAGCACACAGGTGGGTCTGCTCTTACAAAGGACAGCATACTTTATTGTGAGCTACATCTATAACACACATCTCCTCCCTGCTGCACATCATAAAACTATCTCCATCAGATCTAAGGTGCACAATGCAATCTCCACATAGGTCCTCCTCAATTTCCAGCAATCTGCAGCATATGGAAGAACATTCTGATTTCTGTTGCTTCAGTGCAGTTGCTTCTCATGGACAATCCAGCTGCCTACTCCAGTAAGTCAGACTTAACAAAGGATCATTCAGGATAGGGCTACAACTGTGTTTGCCTGTACTTTATTTACAAAGAGACAAAGCTTACAAAATGCAGAAACTCATCTCATCATCTACAACACTTGAAATACTTTATCTAATATTAACATTTCTATTTTATGACTTTTCACATCACCCCAATTTTATATAACTGCCTAAAAGCCTAGAGAACTTCACCCCCAATTACAAAACAGAGACTTCAGTGTATCTCCGTGTTAAGAAATAACTTAAAATACAGCAAGATCAGGTAATATTCTTATTTCATTAGTGAATCCTCTGATATTTGTTCTGTTTACAAATTAATTAAATAAATCAATTAGATAAATGTAAGTTAGCCTTATCCAGAATGCATCTCATAAACTTGGTGTACATTCGAGCTATTACGTAGCGGCAGGAGACCTTAAATTACAGTTCCCTATTCACATGTAAAGCCCACTGGTGTGAATTCAACAACAAACCAATGAAGACCTAACATATAGAGAGACACCTGACAGTTGCACCATTACCTGCAGTGGCTTTGATCCATAATTTTCATCTGATAACACTAAGGTCCTAAAAATCCTGCCAAAATATCAGCCAACTTTTCCCAAAAAACATGCTGTTAAAACTCGAGTCTCATGCAACAGAATCTCTGCAATTTCTCTGCAAGGAGACCCAACATCACTGAAGAATGTAGGAAAAACAGAAACCTCTCTAAAGCACAAGCTTCTTACCTGAACATAAGCCATTAAATACATATATATATATATAATTAGTTGATAGAAGAGCATACCTAATTTATTTAACTGCAATTCCTAACTTTAGATGATAATTGCCACTTACATGACTAATTAAAGTTACATTAAGTATTAAACAAGAGACCACCAAAAACATTTGGCTCAGAGAATGCTGGAGCAAGGGTGTAGTGAAGAACAAAAGTTCATGTGGAATTCTATTCATACTGTGGCTCCTAGGCTATCCCTATGGACTGCTGGTAGTCTCTACAGTTTCAGTAGGTGTTCCACAAAACAATCATGAAGAGGGAAAAAAATCAAATCCACATTTCTGAGTGTGCAAGCAACAAAACTTGAGAGAAATAAAAAAAGTAGGTCACCAGTCAAAGTTGAGTGTGACTCTCATCTGGTCACAAATGAGAAACATTGTTGAAACAAAACACAATGTTGTCCATACATTTTTCTTTTATCTGAAAAAAGAAAAAGTATTAGGTTACCTACTGATGAAAGACAGATTGATTAATACTTTTACAAGTTATATTTCTTTGAAAATATATACTAGGCACATAAACATGCCTCACTGGGGCAAAATCTTTGAAGCAAAAATAAGGAACACAAAAGCACAAGACAGAACCCAGAATGCTTTCCAGCTCTTGGTGTCAAGTCTGGGCCTAAGCAGAACCTCAGACCATTTTTGGGGGGACCAGCCTTCATGCCTTGGCTTCAGCATCAGGAGCTCCCAGCAGGGAACCCAGATGGGCACTGTGGCAATTTTTAGACAGGAGCTCGTGATTATCACCAACCTACCAACCAGGACTTGTTCACCACCTTCAAATCCCAAATAAAGCAGAAGACAAAGCTAATATCAAGATTTAACCTTTAAATTAGGCAGCTTTCATCTGTTTGATTTCTTAAGCCAATCAGGGCAGTCACATTAGTCAATTTTAATTACCTGTCTTCCTTCCAAGGAAATGGATACAAGTATTGCTTTGGCTACTCAGACAATAGTGCTGCCTGAGGCTGGCAGTCCTAAAATGCTGGGGAGAGAGTAAAGATCACTAGAATCAAAATCCTTCCGCCCTCTCCTTACATCCATATCAGAGAGAGGAGAGCCCTGAAGGATCAGACTATTGCTCTGAGCAGTGCAATAGTGCACTCTACACCCCTTGCTTGAGTGGAAAGCAGCTGTACCTCAGTCATCAACAGCCAACTGAGATATTACTGAGTGAGGAAGCCCCTGCCAGCAGCCCCTCTGCTCTCCCCCATTTCTGAGCAGAGGTGCTGCAGGGAGATGAGACAATGAGGTCTATATATGCAATTGAAGAGAGTTGCTCTCACTAGAATTCCTCCTTTTCTGCCAGGAACCATTAAAAGCTGTTTGTGCTAGCTGTGGAAATCAGTCATGCTCTTCTGGAGCAATCAGATGTATCTTGTGGGTATCACTGGCTGCCAGGCTCAGTTCCAGTATCACTGTCTACATAATACCCCTTCTTCCTTCACACCAAGCAAAGTTTTGTGGCAGAAGATTGTGTGAAATGCATCAGAAAATATAGGTTCTTTCATAAATACTATTAATGGTTCTCAAAAGAACTAGACTAGGAATTATTTTACAAGAAAAAGATAATTTGTAGGCCAGGGACAAAAGCACTACCATGAACTAGGTCAATCCCACCATTTGTTACTGTTCAAAAGTACAATAACAGTGGGAAGAGAAGGTCAGGGTGGAATAAGCATTTGTTAACAATTTTAATAGCAAAGCTTTATTGGTTTCCCCTATGGATTCTCATAGTTATTATAGTGAAATTAAGTGTTTTTCCTCCAAGTGAACTCTTGTTAATCCTTTTATTTAGGTTCAGAACTACAGTACATGACCCTGCAAGAACATTCATCTACAGTCACAGCTGGAGCTGCAGACTCACTGGCTTGAAGGAATTAATTTCTTTGCAAGGCAAAAGCAACTGAAAAGCCTAAGGCTTAGCTGCAGGAAAATCTGAATTTCACCAACTTGTACAAAGAACAGGACAAACCAAAAAATCTATAATCAGACACCTCATTAAAGAGCAGATGAGAAAAAACTCTGGCACATTAGAGGGATACAATTTGGTGGGGAGGAATATTCTGATGGTTTGTCATACCACATTATAATCCTTAGGTTTAAAAAGAAACCCTGAATTTTATAACCAGATGAAATTTTACTCCAATGAACTGCCACCAAGAGGTCATTCAGACATCACAGTGCTTAACCCCAGCCACCCAGGCTTTCTATTATCTCATACCTTTGACAGTAACTTATTCATTTGCAAGGCTTATCTGAAGCCAGTTATAACCAAGTGAATATATATTACCAAGTGAAAAGCCTGTTCTTGCTTCACCTTGGTTGTCAACTTCTCAGTCCATTTTCTCCCATGTAAGTAAATAACAACAGAGGTGTGAAGAATGCTGGAAAGTTAAACTGTTTGATTGGGCATAATGGAAAAGATTGTCACCAAAAAAAATATTACAAAGCAGAACCTTGGCCATCGGGTCACCAAGTGTAGATATTGAAACAGGTCATGAGCAGGCAGAATTTAAAACATGAGTGAACAACCTGCACTTGGAATCTAAAATCTGGATTTTCTGCTTTTGATGGTATTCAAGAAAGTACCGCAAAAGCAGTTTTTAATAGTTTAATTTTCTCAATATAAAAAAGGGAAAGAAAATTTGTAAAGTAGTGCTCAGATTCAACACTTCGTACAAGAAGCCATAGATAAGCATTCACCAGATGTGTCACACTCCTGTTTTACACAGAATGCAGTGAGACATTATTAACTTGATCATGCATGAGTATAGTCAGCACCTTTCTAATTATATGAAAGTTTGACCCATTAAACTGATCAGAAATATTTGTATATCCACAAGCATTCACAGCAATTTATTTTGAGCATATTGCACTGAAATATTTACTTATGCTTTCTGAAGCTGAGCATCCCTGACACTTTTGAGACCTCAATATCTGAGAAAATATTACAGTCACACTGAAATTCTTAAAAGCCTCTGAAACAGCATGAGCAGGTCTTTACTAAATTGTTAAATAAGTAGCAGCTGCCAATTAAAATAAAAAAAAAATCCAAATAAATTTCAATTAATTTGATTTAGAGATAGTATTTTCATCAGTGTGAAGTGAAAATATATTTAATTAAATCACACCAGTGATGGAGCATTCTCATTACACATTTATTTTATCCTACTAGTGCATTTAGCATAGCTGCCCTCAATAGTGTGCTCTCAAAGAGACACTACTCAGATGATTCAGGTCACACTTCACTGATTAAAATGATCACATTGACACAGGGCATCCACTAAGGAATCAACATACAGGAAAGAGCAAGTGCTGTGCATCTTTTGGAGGTTTCCCTGCTGCTCTCTTCTCGGATGAGGAGGACAAGATTCCAGCAGTAAAGGCCAAAGGGAGCACCGAGCCCCTCCACACCAGTGCTGGAGGGTGGGCTGGAGCTGCCAAAGTTCCACAGATCCTTCCTCTCACTACACAAAGAGGTTCCCTTCTAAGCACGACCTGCTAAACAGCTTATTCCTTAAGAGATATCTATCAATATACATTCGTATTGCATTAACATTGCTGTGCACATAGCAATCATCAGCTGACAAAGAATGATGCAGTAATACTGTTCTGATGTTTTTCCTCTTCTGGTGTTTCTTAATAGCATTGATTCCCCCAAAGGAAGAAAATCCCTGAGCAGGAGCCATGGAGTTACACAGATTAGAGTGGCCTTTGAAGATGAGCTGTGCCACCAGCACTCACAAATTAATAAGGATGTGAGCAACGAAACCAGAGCTTGACACAGAAATATTAAGGATCTCCAGCAGTAAGCTGGCAGACCTAGTGGCAGCACATTGCCAAACAGCCAGAAAACTCAATTGTTGTTTCTTTCCTAAGTACCAAAATAACAAGCAGCCTTCAAGTTAAAAGCTGACTTAATTCACTTACAAGAGTCATCATGAGCTATAATGGCACCACCTCCTCCTCCTTTTTAATTTTGTTCTTTTCATTATCATTATCCCAGGTGGCTTCCAGAAAGTCCCTTGCAAACTAGTCACTATTATGAAGATGGCCTATTTTAATCAAAGTCTCTTGACAGGAACAGCTAATTATCTAACTTTTCTGTATGAACTACCAGATGGCTTTAGTTCTATACTTAACTTTTAGTTTTCAGTAACTAGTGATATTTGCACATTAGAAAATGTCAGGGATTACACAGAACAGAAATAATACCAGTACCAACACCAGTACCTCAGACACAGGCAGGATAGAAACATATGTATCTACACATTCTTTCACTAAAATAATAAAGTTACTTATGATGGCAAGCATCTGTCACATTTTCTTTTCTTATGGGACTTCTCAAAGGTGTGCCAGTAGGTTTTTGTTGTTATTCCATTGTTGGTTTTTTTTGTCTTTAAACAACATTAGCATCCACTTCAAGGAAAGCAAGGGGGAGCTTGCATGTTGTTCCTACCAACCTCTTTTGCACTTTCCCAATTGTCTTCCCCCCGAGATCCCACATTTGGCTGCACCTACTTGCCTGAGACAGCAGGAAGCATGCCCACTCTGCATGCCATGGCCCAGCACACCTGGGGACTGAGCATCCAGAAAGTACTAAGCATGGTGTTCCATGGGAGTACACAAACACCCAAGTTCAGGCGGATGGTATTGCAAGATTGTCATCACTGACAGTGCAATTAGCAAGTACAGCTTTCATGTGCCTGCCACAATGTGTACCAAAGACGGCAGATTTCTGCTGGTTCCAAAAACTGGAATTCAGGCAGGGTTTGAGAGCATCCCTGTCCATGACATGGTGCAGTGCAGACATAAAACAGGGAGGGAATCTGGCCTGAGTGCTTTGGGACAGTATTTACCCCTGGTGTGCATAAGGAAAATACAGCTGCCTCTGACAAAAGACAGTGAAGATCAACCAACAAAAAGACAAGGTCAAAGATCGGCCAAGTGAAGGAGTTTCGTGCATAGGACACTGTACTGCAGGAGGGTAAAACCCACTGGATATTAACCATAGCAAACATATCCCTTATGAGTCATGCTCACAAAAATATAAGCAATTTCCTTTTATATTCTTCTCACTATAGTTAAAATCTAGAGCTTATTACATACACCTATTCTACAATGGCAAAGATCTTTTTTTCCAAAATACAGCAGCAATGAAAATGTTGATTTGCTTTTTTCCTATTGGTTACAATTTGTGTGAATACCTGTAGCCACTCAGTGGTGCTGCAACATTCACTACAAGATAATTGAAGAACCCAGACTTGAGAAAATTCTGATGACTCTGACAACATGGAGAAGTTTTAACTTCTTTTTTAAAAAAAAGTAGAAATGGAGTCTAGTGTCTGGATACAAAAACAAATGAAAAAGCATTGATAGGTGAGAAGATACCATATTCAAGTCTCTAAAAAGGCACTACAAGAAATAGTAAATAAATAAATTTCAAACAGTATTTTTCATTATTTTTGTGTCTGTGTATCTTTAGACAGTCACTCACTTTTAACTACCTGCTCTAAAAGGTTTAGGATGTATTTCTAGAATAAAGAAAATACCTTCACATTCAGAAAGTAAATTTTTAGTCATATTAGATCTAAGAACATATATACTTAATTTAATTGTACTGATAACAAATTCAGAAGGGAGAATCACTGGGGTTTTTTTTAAGATAGCAATCAGTTACTTCTGTGAATAACTAGAAACAGTAACACAAGCATATTACCATGGTTTATAATATAGCAAACACAATCAGACAAGTGCCCTTGGGTACCATCACAGAAACATTAGGATGCCTAAACACAAATAACAATCAGAGTTTTGCCAGGTTTACAGCAGTGGCTCTGAGGCAGGACAGCAGGAAAGAAAGGCTGTCTGAACACCTGCCACACCAGTGACAAAACTGATTTTTGCTGGTGTAATGGTTGTTATAGCTTCCATTTGTAAGGCTGTTCCTCTCCAAATTCATCATGGCAAGGATGCTTATTAAATTAATGGAACACCTCTAGACTGATGAACTTGGGACAGTTCTCAGATTTGGGTCTGCATTCCAAAACTGGTTTGATCTTCTCAACCCCAAGTGGAAATTATGTCAGGTTTCATTTTCTGCCACTAGAGTTCAACTGAAGTCAGTTCCTGGAAGTCAGTTCTTGAAGTCAGTACTCCACTAGAAACCCAAAACAGAAGATCCTCCACCCCTTTAATATTTGCTTGAAGGCATTTATGAGAGATTTATACATGCAAACCTTCCCAAAATTAATAATAATTTGCATCTGTAGAATCCATAACATTAATCTTGCAACAATCACACTGTAATGTCTATTTTTAGAGTTTTTGGAGCTAATTTAAGAGTCGGGTCTGAGCACAAGAGGTCTTGGGAAACTGACTTGTAACGACAATCTCTAGTTATATTCCACAGAGCCCTAGATCCTCCTGAAATGGAAAACAAGGGTAACTATTGCCAAGAAAATTAAGCTTGCTTCATTTTTCCCATGTACTGCTGTTGAATGTTCAGTTAACTACAGAATCACAGAATCAGTTAGTGCCACATCCAGTCTTAAACACCTTCAGGGACAGTGGTTCCACCACCCTCCTGGGCAGCCCATTCCAATGCCCAACCACCCTTTCTGTGAAGAAATTCTCCCTAATATCCACCTCAAACCTTCCCTGGCACAGCTTTACACTGTGTCCTCTTGTTCTGTCCTTTGCTACTTGGGAGAAGCAACTGGCCCCACCTGGCTACACCCTCCTTTTCAGGCAGTTGTAGAGAGTGATAAGGTCCCCCCTGAGCCTCCTTTTCTCCAGGCTAAATGCCCCCAGCTCCCTCAGCTGCTCCTCATCAGACTTGTGCTCCAGACCTTCTACCAGCCTTATTCTGGTAGAGTTCTGTCCTCTTCTCTGGACACTCTCCAGCATCTCAACATCCTTCCTAAATTGGGGGACCCAGAACTGGACACATCACTCAAGGTGTAGCCTCACCAGTGCCAAGTACAGGAGAAGAATGACCTCCCTGGTTCTGCAGGGCACACTCTTCCTGGTGCAGGCCAGGATGCTACTGGCCTTCTTGGTCACCTGGGCACAGCTGGCTCATATTCAGCTGCTGTCAATCAGTACCCAAGGTCCCTTTCTGCCTGGCCTCTGTCCAACCACTCTGTCCCCAACCTGTAGTGCTGCAGGGGGTTGTTGTGGCCAAAGTGCAGGGCCAGCTTGAGTTTTGAGCAGTTTGTAATACTGCAGTGTCTGCTGCCACTCCTCAGTATCAGTTTGATTAAATCAATGGGGGAGTGATTCAAGTTATGATTTTAAATGAACAGGTCCTGCATTGGTTAGTTTCTGTCACACAGTCATTTGTCCAAGCAGCAGCAGGATGGGAGAGATCTCATCTGCCTGCCGCATCCTGGCTGCCCAGGCAGCTTTGGTCAAGTCAGTTTTAGACTGCATCCCATTACTGAGCTCAGCTGCACATCATCTCCTCACCAAGAAGAACCACTAGCTATGTCCTGTCCTAGTGTTGGGATAAGACCCCTTTTTTTCCCCTACATCTTGGTTCACACAGACCCAGGAGGAGCTCAAAAACAGCTGTAACATCTCTGCAGCATGCCCCCAGTGACAAACTGAAACACTGCTTGGGTGTTCTGTAACTTCAGCTCCCCACTAAAACAAAGATCTACCTCACCAAAAAAGTGATATAAAGTTTAACCTATTAATGAAAATAAATAATCCAATCAATAATGCCTACATAGGTAAATATTGACAAAGGGCAACAATTTCAAAGAAGGAACTCAAGTACATGGAGCCATTCCTCTGTGGGATTGCTGCTCCATGGTGACTTTCTTTCAAAGCCCTGACTATCTCACAGCATTTTCTCATGCATATGCACATTGTCAGTGTCCATTCTATAATCTGAATCACTTCCTGTCTGCAGCTTCATTAAATGGAAGCCTACTAAAAGAAAAGTGAAGGGGTGGAAGGGTGGGAACCTCAGGATAAAAAATATTTACAGCTAGAAAATCCAAGGACATAACTTTTTTTCTTGACCAAGAGTACTAGATATTTAAAAACATAGCAGATAACACCTCTGAGAGCACATATAAGTAACTGCATGCTAATAATGCTAAGCATTTCCTTCCTTTCTTCATGAGAGGAGTCAATTGAATAGGACAAGAAATAATTTTTTCCTTTTATTTTCATCCATCCTTGTTAGATATCTGCACACCATCATTTAAGCATTAAGTCTTACATGTTATATAAAGACCTGTGTTCCTGCAGACATTCATAATATGTTGGAACTCTGATTAACAGTCATATCTTATCACCTAATAAAATTAATAACATGGGTGATATACAGCAACAGAAGGCATCCAGATACAGACCGGCTTGGACAAGCATGAGTGAGTTATCTTTAGTACTGCAAGGAACTGATGAGGTAATTCCTTCAGTAATTTATCAAAGAAAAAAAAAGCATACAGCTTTAAATCCTAACTCACACTTTATCCCACATTGCAGCAGGAGGGTTTTACTAATTGCAATCTGCAGAACATATGGATTGGAATACATCCCATCATCCAGCACCTCAAAACTATAGGCATTAAGTCACTAAGCTTTAGCACACTGTTTACAATTTGCCTTATGAATATGTCGCTGCATTTTACATTACTAAAGCATACATGTAAAGAAAAGAAAGAAGCTTTATTGCCTGCAACTAACACAAACATCAAAGAAATCCATCACTATGCTGCCTTTCCATTGAGGCTAAGCAAGGGCAGTGGCTTTACAACCCCCTTGTTACACAAAACAGATTTAGAATCTTTTTTTCCCTGCCTTCACATTTCCTGACTGCATCTTTGTGTAAGGAAGCCTGTGAGCTTTTGAAGCCTCCACCCAAAACAAACATGAATTTTTATAACTTTTGTAATCTGTTTTTTGGCCACCCAGTGAGAATCTAACAGGATCCCTTGTTTGAAGGCCACCACAGAATAATAATAGCAGGGGAAAAGAAAAAGAAGATGAGATCCAAATATAATCATTACACAATATTTTCCTAATGAATTATAAAACTGCTTTAATTTAAACAGTATGTTAAGATCTTTATTAATCAACTTCAAATGAGGTACTATAGTTATCAATTTAGCAGAATGAAACCAAAACAAGCAGAAAATAATTTTTATGTTTTGACAGGAATTTTAAAACTGACACATCTCTCAGATAAATAGGCAGTATTATCCTAAATTTTGAAACCTCTCCTAAACAGGCATTCCCTGGAGACATATGAACCTGTGACTGACGTGGGTCCTTCTAAGAATAATCAAGCTGTGTTTCCAAGAGCACATGCTACATAGGACTAGGGTGCTGAAACCCCAGACCAAGCATTGAGGAGAAGCTGTCTTAAGTTTCTGGAATCCAAGAAGCATGTTTTGGGAAGTCTCTCTCACCCCAACTACCATCCCCAGTGCAAATGGAACAGAATAGCAAGTGCTGTTACACAGGTGAGAATTCAGTGCCAGAGGGATGCTTCCTTCCATCCTGAAACAGATTATGCCTCCCCACAACTTTGAACATTTTTACTCTAAAAAAGGTATGGATTGAGCAGTACAGCCAAAAAGGTATTAGCTGTCCCATTATCATGATCCAATACTGTATTTGGCCCCTATTTATTTCACATTGTCATGATTTACAGCTTCACAGCCCCTTTTCATCTCCCCTCCATTCACATTTCTAAGAGCATTTTAATTTCCAGTTTGCAAAAGAAAATCCAGATGTAATTCCAGTTTAATGTCTTTTTACTACTAAGTTATGCGACCCTAGGAAATCCTTTAAACACAAAATTCATACTTTCAGGATTTTTCTTATGAAAAACAACCTGTAACTTTTATATATTTCAAACTCTCCCATGTAGTCTGCCTTATACTCATTTATTAGCATTTTTATTTATCAACCCACAGGTATGTTTAAAAAAATTAAAGAACACTCAGAAGTGCACTGCTATGATATAATGTAACTGTTAATTATTCATTACAGTCACTAACTGCAAAGACAGAGATGTTGAAAGAACCTTTATAGTGAAACATTCTCATAAAAGAAATAGGAAGAAGCACTGATCAAGACATATGGACACATATCTGTCTCATATTGGCTGCTTTGTTTTTCCTTCACATTCATATGAAAGTTGCAAGGCATGTTTCTGCCATTACTCTTAAACAAAAAAACTAGCAGAAACACAGATCAATATGTGGAAGCTCTCTGGTCCACTGATAGCACTCCTTCCAAGCTCACAAGCTGTCAACATAACACAGAAAAGATTAGGAAAAAAATTGCACTGGTAAAGTGCTCTGAAACTTTTCAGAAAATTAAATTATATGTCCTGAGGAAAAACCACCCTGGATTGAGGCCTCTTAAAAACATTCTCCTTTTCCTGCACCTTCTGATTTGATAGCATCTCTTCACAAAATGAAACCCTTTGATCTCCATTACTTGCTGTGGCACCTGCATCTTAGTGCTGGGTTTTCCTTGTTTGTGGTTTCAGAAAATCGTACTCTAGGGATACACAAACAGAAGTGTCCATCAGGTCTCTTAAATTGCAGAAAACCAAAGTTCTTGAAGAGAGGAGGACAAATAGGCTGCTAGACATAGCATTTCTGCAGTGAAACAGAGCCACATGCACACACAGTCTAGGTCACACCAAAAGTGAGAGAAGATGGCAATGTGAAATAGCTCTGCAGAAATGAATGCTGCAGCTAAAGAACACATTTTGCAAATCAGGGCAATGAATACTCAATCCAACCCCTGTTATTTCTTTAAAGTGTGAGAAGAACTCTAGAACTTTTAGAAGACAGTAAATATGTCACAGCTCACATGTTATCTCATGTGAGAAGGTTCTGGGTGTTAAATGAGCCAAAGGTAGGAAATTGCCTAAAGGCGTATGTACTGCAATGCCCTGAACTCAAGTAGGCAGCAATGGCAGGGCTCAGACTCCTGGAATCCACTGATACCAAGCAAGAATGCATCTGCAGAGTAAACACGGGACCACCCAAACCTACAAGCTCAAAATACCATCAAGAGAAAGCTTGCTGTGGGGTGCATTTAGGTTTGCAAAAAGGCAAATTGATACAATATTTTGTATCTTCACCTACTTTCATTCAGTGGTACAGGACTTATTCGCATGTTTAGCAATAATATTCAAAGAATTGTTAGAAAAATAAATAGACGTCTTATCAACATCTTAAGCATAAACATATCTTGAACTATATTTCACAATGTTTAGGATTTTTTTTTTTTGACAATTAATTTTTTTTTTTTTTAAGCAGGTCATTGTAACATACAGCAAATACCACACTGTGTGAGCAAACACAGCTCTGGGGAAACACTACTGTCATGTTTTCTGCCCTACACTGTCTGTCACTGCCATTCTGGAACCAGGCATTTCTCTCCCTTTAAGAGAGTGCTGCTCACAGCTCCCTACTTAGCATATGGAAAGAAGAAAACTTTCCTAAAGGAAACATCTTGAATACACGTTAGCTGCTGAGAATTTAAGGGATATATACTACAGAATTACCAGTTTTATTAAAACCTGAACATACAGGCTGTGCACACAGCAAGAAGAGGATAAACTTGTCGATTTCTTACTGTATTTCCATTTTTTCAAATTCTATACAAAGAATGAGGGATTCAGCATGACCCACTTTGCTGCTGTCTCATCTTCCCTCCATCACAAGAACAGTTCAAGTGAAAATAATCCCTTCTCACTCAGTACATATTCTCTGTTAAGCAATATATCAGCTGAACAACCCACATCATCCCAATGAAGTTACTGAATGGTTATCTCTCAAACTGAATATTTTTTCTGCTAGACTTATATGGTGCTAGATACCAGTTACATAGAAAATTTTAATATATATATGTATATACATACACACACACACTCCCCATGAATAAGAAAGGCTGCCTGTGAGATTCTGGCTATGCACAATCATTCCTTCCCTTGCCAGTAACCAGAATGAAAAATAACTCTCCTCCCCTGAAAATTTCCTTTTATTGGGATATTTGTTTCAAATTCGTCTAAAAAAACTAAATCAACTGACAAATCTGAAATAGCTAAACTGCCATTTACAACTGCAATCTGGCTATGGTCAAACATTTGTTATTTTTATTTGCAGAAGATCAAAATGACTCTCAGAGTAAAGCATTTTTTCAAATGCTGTTGGTGAAAATTCAATTTATGAAAACTCATCACTGACAACATTAATATATTCTTTTTCTGTGAGACCCAGTTCTGCATTCCCCATAGAAAGTCCATTAACCTCTTAAATAAGCAACCCATATAGGCCTGCTTCCAGCTGCTTGTAAGCAGATGAGACCAAAAATACTTCAAACCTGGAGGCTGGGACCAGCTGCTGACTTTTAAAGAAGCATTTGTTTCATCCCAACATCCTTGTCAATAAGATAAAAAGAAATATTCTCACAATTCAAAAATCTCCTCTCCTGAGTCATGGAAAAAGAACTAACCTCTTATTCACAAAAAAAGCACTCTTCAATCTTAAGAGATTCAATATTAATAAGAAAATCCATAAGACACCAACAGAATTAATATGAATTAAACATGCAGCTCAAAAAAAAAAAAAAATTGTGTGTCTTCAGTATTTCCACAAACCTTGAAATAGAAGTTGACCAGAACTTGGCTTTTGGGTTACTTAACGTTGTGATTTTGAAAGGGAAAAAAAAAAAAAATCTCTAAACAAAACAATTGTCATACCTGAGATTCATAAAATAGTAAACTTTTTCATGAGGTAAAACCACCCATCTTCTGTATCTCAAAGCATGGATTCCGTATATAGAACATTCCATGTATTTTGACCACCAGAAATGCTAATTTCTACATCAGAAGTTGCCTAGCTATCAATCCTTGGAGGGTAGGTGAAAGTATTAATCCAACACCAATGCATATAAAGCATCATTTATTTAAAAAATCACAATGAAAGAAGTGGCAATGACTCCTCCAAAAAGAGCTACTAGAGACCAGGTCTCCACAGCGTTGATGTCCTTGGGGGTTCCTCCCCCCACTCACAAACAAGTAGCAGGAATTAGACAGCACTTGGGGGAGGGAAGGGGATGCTGGGAGAGAGGGGAAAGAGGTGGGGGAAGCATTGTTTTTAGTTGTTTTTTTGCATGACTTGATCTCTGGCAAGAAGCCTGAGAGCAGCTGCCATGGTGTGTCAGCTCCCTGCAGACCTGAAGTTAGCTGTGGGATCGTGGTTTGGTAAACTTCAGACCAGGTCACTGGGAAAAGCCATTAGTAATGCAGTTACAAACGCCAGTCAGCAATGGCATACAGCTTTAAGTAAAAACATCCTTTCTAATTTCAGCTGTGTTTGCACTCCAGTTAAACAGTGACATTTAATAAGTCTCACACAAGATGGTCCTAAAGAAAAACTCACTAAATATTTATTTTAATTTAAATACAGTGTGACTCAGTTTTGGGTAGGTCTCATCACCTCCAACTGGAATTCCCCACCAGATCAGGGACTGGTGATGGAAGCAGCAGAGCTCTGCGGAATGTCCCACGGCAGATCCAGCCCAGCACCTCCCGTTCCCACATGGACTCCCTGTGAGAATGGCTCTGGCTGGGCTGGCTCTGTGCTAGCTCATGCTCAATTCTACATGAAACCACCTCTGAAGAGGCTGCTGGGTACTGAGGGAGGAATTCAGCCTCTCCCCCAGCCCCCAGGCAGATGCCTCTGCCCTCTCGGTATTCTTCACAGCACAGCAACACGCTGCAAGTATGAAACCTTCCAGATTAATAATGAGAACAGGGCAATGATCTCCCTGGACTGCATCCATTTCATGTGAACTATGAGAACTTGGATTTATTTCAGTAATGGAAAGGAATGAAAAGCAAGGAGCAACAGGAGGTTTTCCACACAGACATTCTACATCTCCAAGGAAAGCAAGGGGACAAAACCCATATAAAGACATTTCTGGTGCATGTTGTGGGCCAAATTTCTAAACTTTCTAAACTTTCAGCCTTTTTGCATTTCAGCTTTGTGCACTTAATACTATTCCTCTTACTGATTTTACACAGTACTTTCATTGTGCTCTTTTATTATGCTTAGATCAATCTGTGTGACTGGCACAGAGCAAACATCTTCACCAAGGAGAGGTGCACTCAGGTTTGAATGAATACACAGAGAAAAGAAACAGACATTGGGAAAAAGTTGGCATGGTTTTGGGTCACGGTTTTATTTACAAGCCACTATGTCCCAGAAACAAGCCACATGCATCCCATTTCCAGTGGTGTCAGTGTGTCAAGTTTAGCCCTAAAATTACTAGGTTAAAATAATATGGGATATTTACTTTCCTAAAAATAACACACTTATTGAAGGCATGGATAACTCATACACATGAGAAAGAGGGAGATATTCACCAAGAAAGTCCAAAAACTGTTCCACAGGTCCTATCTCTATCACAGTGTTTCTCTCTTCTTTTTGCTCTGACTCTTCAGCCTAGAAATTGCCAAGGGTATTTGTTACTCCTCAGGTAGGCTATCAGCTTTGGATGCAAAAGTCTGATGGAGACTGTTTGGAAGATCCCTGTAATGCACCGAAAGGCCACAGACCAGGTGCACAGAGGTCTTGGCTAACTTGTAGAGTCTTTCAATACTGAGCGACTCCAGGCCTGCTGCAGCTAGTAAGGTCAGTGGATACATACAAACAGAATTTCACTAAGGACAGCTTCTACAAATTCTTTTTCCCTTTCTGACACTATGCTGCTTCTTTTACCTTATTTGATAAATGTTGCCTAAAAAAAAAAAAAAAAAAAAAAAGGTTTGAGAGCTATTTCCCCCCTATTACAGAGGAGACTATTTTCATAAACAAGGAAAAAATGAGATAAATCTATTCTAGCCACTGCTTTAGTGAAAATAAAAGACTGAATAGAAAAGTTGACTGTCAAAAGTTGCTGCATATGTCAACTTAGTAAAAAGGATCAAATAGACAAAAGGAAATGCAATGCGGACTTTAGGATCTCAGAATGGTAAATTTTGAGAAACCAAGGAAATTACTGAGGCTGTGCTCAAACACTTCAGCTCAAACACAGAAATACCTCACTTGAAAAAGACAAACGTTATTCACACTCCCATTGAAAGCAGGAAGGGAAAAATGGTAAGGAAAGATTGGAAGCTTGCCCAGATGAATAAACACTTCAAACAGGATATTGAGAGGAAGTCCAGACTCTACAAAGAATGAAAAGATTAATTAGGAAGGAGACAATGTCTCAGGGCTACAAAGTGTTGAAACTGTGAAAGAGGACAGAAGCTCAGCCAAAGGGAACTCAGCCCAGGCAACCCAAAATGAGTTTGCCACGCGTATGGGAATGACTTCCAGAATTTCACTGTGGCTGCTGACTGATTTGGGAGTGCTGGCAGCCAGGCATAGGGACAGCACAACTGGGTGTGAGGGATCTGCTCCTCAGCTGCTCCCAGCCCAGAGTAATTTAGATTTACATCTACACAGCCTACCAACTCAATTAGAGCAGTTACTCTAGATGCACCTTTTCTCTCATCGGTTGAAGAGAAAAGGAAGTCCAGTTGCACTGGACTGAAATCTCCCACAGAGCTAAGTGAAGCAGACTGAAAGTGCTGTAAATGACACAGACAATTTTAGAAGCAGAGAGGACAGGTGAAAGACAATCACTGCCTGGCCATTTCTGTCATCACACAAATGACACAGGCTGATGCACTCGAGCTGAAAGCCTCAACAGGTCACAGGCTCAGCATGGCAACTGCCAGAGTGTTTCTGATGCTCGCAGTGGTCTCTGGCTACTCCTCCAAGCAAAACAATCTACTGCATCTTCTCCCATGCATTTCCTGCCAAGCATGAGGTCATGGGGAATATCATCTTTGGCAAAAGAATAGTATTTATGCCAATGCTAGTTTGGTCAGGTCAACAGGGCCCAAAATAAAGAGATACATTTGCATATTCAATATGTATGGCAACTCAAACTTTCCAAGTATTAAAATGGAAACTGTAGCTGAACTTGAAGATATATGGAAGCAGGAGAAATGCAATATCCTAATTGAAAACAAGAATACATCTCATTTCTATAATGCATTTAAATGATTTTTGTGAATACAAAACTGACGTCCATTGTTGCTGTGCATGTCAGTCAACTCTCCAGGTCTGTGATTTCTCATTAAATCATATGTCATTCTATTAATTTCTTATTGGATTTGATATTTTCAGGTTTTCCTAGAATATTAACTTAGCAATCAGTCAATCAAAAATATTTTGAAGGACAGTCATCTACAGTGCTTTGTTCCTTCAGGGCCCAGGAAAACACCTTCCGTGACCAAGGTGTACATATAAAAATTACTGCAGAGACACATCCATGTATCAACTGAACCAATGTGACTGGTGCTCCCAGAAACTCAAAGCCTCAGACACACTCTACTTCCTCCAGGCAGTAGGCTTTGAAACAGGCCATGAAGCTCAATAAATATCTGGTCCCCCCAAGCCTAAGGAAAAAAAAAAAAGTAAATTCAAGGATATGACATCCACAAAACCATACTACCCCCCATTGAAATGGGCTCTCATACACTGAACCATCTTGCTGTAAGAGTAGCAAAGAAAAGGGAGAACAATTTCAAAATCTTGAATGGTGCTCAGAAGAAGAAGACAATTAAAAAAAAAAACTACAAAAATAAAAGCATACATACACCTGTAAATAAACAGCACATTTTACAATAGTATCAGCTCCTGTGGAAATCATGGTAAGCAGCCCCAGATGGAGCACATTAATGCAATATCAAATGGCAGGAGCTGAAAACTTTGTGAAGGCTTGTAAGGAAGCAAAATCAGCTCAGTCTCTTCACCGAGAAAGGGCTAGAAAGACACAGTAATAGGCCCTTTGTTTTTGAAGCACTTCAAAGGACAGAGCTCCGAGCAGTGCACCCGTAGATGGAAAACTTGTGGGGTGGGAGAAGAAAATGCAAAACAAATCAGAAGAAGCCTGTCATTTCTCTGCCTAATCATTTCCTATGGTCCAGCAGGTATCCTCTTAACCAAATGAAGTTCAGCTGCTTGGTTCTGATAAACTTTAGCCCTGCCAGGGGTGCAAGACAGACCAAGCAGCTGCAAAGCAACTGGTCTTGTGCTAAGAAACACAAGGCCCAGAGCCACAAACAAACAGCCTCAGTGCTCTGCTGAGCACTATGGGCAAATTGCAAAGATATTTTTACCAGTTCTGGACCTTGCAACCTCAGCAAATAACTACTTCCCTGAACAGTCAAAATTAAAGTCAGGCAAAGTGATGAAGGTAGAAAAACTTGTGAAGGGATAAGAATAACTGTAGACCTGGAATTTTCCATACAGGGCACCAGTTCTGAACCCTTCTTCCAGGCTTGGTGTGTGAAAGCACATATTTGTCAGCATCTCAAATAACTTCAAGCTGACATTGATTTTTATGTATTTCACCAGAAACCTGAGGGAAGGTTAATTATTTGCTTTTATTGTTTCCATCTAAAATTTTGGTCCTGAACATCTGGAAGGAGTTATCTGTTTTCCTCTTATTTTCTCTTCCTCTTGTATGTCCTCTAAAAACTAGTGGCGTACAACTTATCTACAGAAATATTTAACAAAAAATTTTAAATTCTGCAAAAAGCAGTCTTGCAGAAATATGAACAGAGGAACTAATACAGAAAATCTTCAGGAGTTTTTCCAGGATTCCTTTGAGTTAGAGGAACACAACCCAAGTTTTTCTACTGTGAGGAGCAGCACCCTTCCATAGACATGTTCTGCTCTCCCTGTAATATTACTTCATCAAAACCAAAAACCAGAAAAAAAAGTTTCTCTCAAAGTCTGTGTATCAGATCTGTACTAGTCCATTGGCAGTGGGATTTAGTAATGAAACCTGTATAAAATCCAGCAGAGAAGTAGATTAAAAATTTCCAAAGACTCAAGCCCATACATTTAAATTATTGAACTAGAACTAAGAGAAATTATGCTAAAGAATCACAAATAATCCTCAGATATTTCAGCCACTCTAGCAAATATTTGCTGTTTCTATAAATCTCCTCTTAGCACCTGTCAAGGGTACAGCCAGCAACATGGGAGAATAAATATATTCAGTAGGTACAGATTTCCAATAAATCCAGCGAATTTGGGAGCTCACTAATTCCCATCTACAAGCAAGGAAAAAATCTACTGAAAACCTTAATCTCCCATGTGCTGATACAGCACTTCCCAACTCCAAATCACACAGAATTTTCCCAACTGTCAGCACTGAGCTCAGCAGGGGCATCAGCAGGAGAGCAAGGGCAGGAGCAGGACTTATGGAGCACAACATTCACTACACTGAGACTGGAGGTTAATGTTGAAAGACAACAAATCATAGTGGGAGGAGGGAAAGGAAGCAATGCATCAAAGTCACACATTTAAACTGGCTTGGTTTTGCCCTCCTACCCATCCTTTATACCTGATTTTTTCCTGGGTTGCATCTTTCATCATGTGAAAGGAGGGGCTTGTTTGTTTGTTTTCTTCAATATTTACTTATTTATTCTGCTGGCATTTTACTCTCCTCAAAATCCTTGCTATTGAAAGATAATATATTTCTTCAGCTGAGCACCAGTGTCAAAACTCACACAGGGGACCTGAACTGCTATTTTAAAGCAAGCCATAGTCAAGAAAAATCATTAAAAGGAGACACAGATAAAGCCCTTTTGGTGTTTACAGCCATGTTGCATTAATGCTACTGTGTCTCCTGCACCTGTAAAGCCTGATACCATTTGTGTCTACAAGCCACAATACTGACACACAGCCAGAAAGCCTGACAGGGCTGCTAAACCCTGGGAGAAAAAGAAAAAAACATTGAGTAAGCAGGTCTTTTTGTAACAGATAAAAGAAAACCTGAAATCTTGGTTGAATTGGACATGCTCATTTCTTCTCATATTCTGGTTTCTCTAAATCTTTACCAAATCATACAATCCTTTGGGTTGGAAAGGACATTTAAGATAATCAAATACAAGTCTTTACCTAACACTGCCAAGTTCCCCATTAAACCATGTCCCCAAATGCCACCTATACATATTTTAAATACCTCCTGGGGTGGTGACTCAAACACTACCCTGGGCAGTCTGGTCCAAATGTGGCTACCCTTTCTATGAAGAATTTTTTCCCAATATCCAATCTAAGCCTTCCTTCCCTGGCACAATTTGAGGCCATTTCCTCTTGTCTTATCCCTTGGGAGATGAGCTCAATCTCCACCTCCCTACAAACTTTTCCAGGTAGTTATAGCGAGTGATGAGTTCCACCTGAGCCTCATTGTCTCCAGGTTAAACAAATCCACCTCCCTCAGCTGTTAATCATATAATTTGTGATTCAGACCCTTCACCAGGTCTGTTGCCTTTCTCTGACAGCTCCAGCACCTCAATGCCTTCCTTGAAATGAGTGGCACAAAATTAAATGCAGGATTCAAGGTGTGGCCTCACCAGTGCCAAGTACAGGTGGACATAATAGGGAATACTCCTGCTGGCCACACTATTGCTGACACAGGTGAGGATGCCATTGGCCTGCTTGGCCACCTGGGCTCATACTGGCTCAAGTTCTGTTGAGCTATTGACCAGCACCCCCAGGTCCTTTTCTGCTGGGCACCTCTCCAGCCATATTCTATCAGCCTTTAGCACTGCAATGGCTTCTTCTGAACCAAGCGCAGGACTCAGCCCTTCACCTTATTGAGCCTCATACAACTGGCCTTGAGCCATCAATCCAGCCTCTCCAGATTCCTCAGAAGAGCTTTCCCACCCTCCAAGATCAACATTCCTGTCCAGCTTGTTGCCATCTGCAAACTGGCTAATGGGTGCCCTCAGTCCCCTTGTCAAGAGGGGACATTAAAGATATTAAACAGGATTGGCCCCAATACTGAGCCCTGGGGAGCAGCACTACAGCACAGAACATGGGCATTGATGACAACCCTCTGCAAAAATTAGTGGCAAATGGTTACAGTGTACAGTAATACCAGAAGCTGTGAGTTACCTCAGAAAAAAAAAAAAAAAAAAAAATTAGTGTGGCCTGAAACAGCCAGTCAGTGCTACATGCTATGAACACAAAACAAATAGAGTGCAGTATGTGTCAGGTTTTGACCTCTGTCACTTGTGTATTTGCATCCTTTCCAGTCAGCCTTCCTGATTTCACAGCCATCCCACTAGAAATATCCTCTGTGTCTGTTCAACATCTCTGCCAAGCTGAGCTCATGCTCTTATCAAAGGAAAACCTTTCAAGAGGGTTTAGCTGTTGATTATTCACCTCCAGATCCCAGAAAAGGCTATGGTCAAATTCTCTGTCTGACTCACAGGATTGCTTGAATGCTTTGCATGAGTTTCTTCAGCCAAGGCACTGGAAAAACACTTTGGAAATTCCTTAACAGTGGGCCTGTGCACCTCAAATGAAGCTTGGCAGAATTAAAAGGCCTGGTGTCCCACGTGCCTGCCACCTACTGTGCCTGGAAGCCCATGGACATGTGTACTTTCACCATTAACTTCCACACACCAAGACCTTCTTGCTTTTCCACACATTTCACTCTACAAGGTGGCTAGGGGAGAACATAAGGAGGTCCAGGCAAAGGGAAGCTGTGGGAGCCTGTGGCCAGGAGTAGGAAAGGATAAAATGGAATTTCACCAGTGGCAAGATGTAAAACCATTCAACATATGCTGGCAGGCTATACCTGGAGCTTCAGGAAAAATATGGTAGCAATGTGAATTATTTTCACTAAAAACAGTCCCAAAATAAAAATTAAAAAAAAAAAAAAAAAAACCACAAAATAAGCAAAACGACCAAAAAAGCCAAAAAAACAAAACACCTAAAAGAAAAAACCCACACAAACAGCTCCACTGACAAGGAGAAATGCTGTGTGCTCCATGGGCCACTTGTGGCTCACAGGTACCACATCAGTTTCTCAAGCCCACAGTCCTCCCCTCCCTGAAAGACGTCAGACCCACAAAATACATCACAACAGCACTTTTTTGCATTATGCCACTTTACAGAACAGCACCCAGAATTAACTCAGACAGGGAAAAACACTATAGTTTATCAGGTCAGAATACTCCTTAAGAAGACGACAACATGGTTTGCACTATCAAACTGTGTATGGCTTTTAATCCCATGACACTTAAAAGTCAAAATATATAAACTAATAAAATTAATATGAGGGAAGGAACAAAGCCCTTGGGACAGATACCTCACTGCGTGTCTGGGCCAAATGTAAAACTGGCACCCCGGCAGCTTTACCTCCATTTCACAACCAAGTACTGTGACCACCAACCCACCTGTGGTAGGAAACAAGCCTCATATGGGATCCTCACATTGTGTTGGGCCACAGGATGTTAAAAGCGTTAAAAATGAAGTCATGCATGCATTGATGTGATATTACTCAATGTGTCACTTGCTCCACCAGTAGCCTGTTAGACAGCAAAGGCTTGAAATAAATGAACACAAGCATCCTCTTCTCAATTAAAAAAAAAAAAAACAACTCTTTTAATGTGTGTGGATGTATAAAAACTCACACTTCTTTTAACAGTTCAGGTTTTTCATTAACAAGTCCTGTTTCATCACGCAGTAAGAATATGCAAATTATGCATTTTGATTGCATAATTTTACTATAATAATTTACACCACCACCCCCCCAAAAACAAAATCACAAAATCAAGACCAAAACAGCCTATAACTTCAGCTGAGATAATTATATACATTAAAATCCCTCAGACAGAAAGCATTTGATGTGAATTTGGCAACAGCTTTCCCAGTGCATCTCATTTATAAGCTTTGACAGGCTAAACTCTGCAAGCGAGAGATTTGTTGAAATTTCGTCTTCTAATGCTCCTTCCAGCTGACAACAGGATTACAGGAATGAATTCTTTCTCATGCTTATCGGGCATACTTCACTTTCAAAGGAGCCAGGTACCAGAAAGCAAATCGATAGGAGCATCAGCTGGCTTCCTCTGGGCATTCCCAGCTGCTCTCCAGATTTCCTAAGGAGATGTCAGGAGTTTATGCCTGACAATATCTGGCAGAGGAGGAACTTAAGCTCAAGAAGCCAACCTCCTCTCACTTGTGTATGCTAAACACAGAGCAAATGAAACAAGAGCCTCAAACAGAAGTGTTACTGCTAAAAATACTTGCACTCACCTTGAGTAAGATCTCCATGGAATCTTCTACTCTGCATATAGGCATTTCTACAGACCATATGTCACCAGTAATATGGCTTTTTTCCTAGTACTACTAACAGGACAGCACAAAAATTTAGCAAACCATATACATATTAAGATTTGTACACCATCACTTCACTATTATTAAAATTGAATCATTCAGGAAACTGTTCTCACTGCAAACCCTCCTTTGCAGATCTTCGATGGAATCCTGCCAGTTTTGTAAAAATACTGGAGTTAATAGTCAACCATTATTTAAGAAGAAGTCATCAGAACAGCACCCATTTTTTTTCCGCAGGTAATAAGCAACACAAATTCTAATCTGGGGAGCAACTTCAGATTGTCAATACAAAAATAGGCAGCACAGCAGAATGGAGGAAATGTACAATGGAAGGAAGAAGAAATACTAGTAGGTTTTTACAAGTGAGGAATTAGGCACAGAAAGTCACAATAAAGGATGAAGACGTCATAAAACATACCCTAAATGGAATTTGAATAAGAAGTAGGGAAAAAACATGCAACCAGGAAGTGGACAAAAGCAATTTTTAAAATATGAATCTCCTATATTTGAAGAGCTCTTCTGCGTATGTCACCTGTCAAAACAAATGTAGAGCAACAGAGAATAATGCCTTCAAGATCAGCTAATTATCTCTACCTGTAACATCCTATGGATAAACTCTGTGTTACTGACTATGAAATAGCATAAATTTAAAAAGAACAGCACTGTTATGGTAAGCATTACTACGCTGAAACACTACACTGAATTCAATGCTTACTAAACTCCAAAGTGGTTCAAAGGAGGAGGGGAGGTGTCCCCAGTGAGGAAAAATAACAGCTGAAGTAGACATTTTTAATCATGCAGATTTCAATGCATTGCCTAGAGACACTCTGCATGACAGAATTAGTAAACTATGCAAAAGAAATGTTGCAACCAAAGTTTGCTTAAAAGGAAAGCTTTTTTTTTTTCCAAAGTACTAGGCCATTCTAGAGGTTTCACCTTTCCCCTACCTCCATTGGCCTGCAGATCCTTCAGAGTAATACAAATTTCAAGCCTTATTAGCAGTAACTCTTCTGCCCATGTTTTTTTTTGTTATTAGTCTATATTAACTCTAAAAAAATTGTTGAAGGTTCATTTTCTTTTCTGAAACTGCTTTGAATGCAGCACAGGTCTCAAAGAAGATAAGCGGCTTTATCTCACTTTTCCAGGCACTGAAAAGAATAAGGACAAAAAAGCTGACAGGACATATCTGGGTAAATTATGTACACTCCCACCATACACCACTTGGAAACAAGCAGAATCTGGCCGTGGAAACATTCATCAGTACTTCACTTAGTAGCATTAAAACACCATTCCTTGAAGAAAAGGGAAGGAGAAGAGACAGTGCTCAATGATAACACAGTTAATATATGAAGCTGCATAATCTTACCACGGTCACAGTCAACACAGATATCTTAACACTGCATATTCATATGCAGGGGGACTCCATTTACTATATAATTTGTCTTTTGCCTAGAGATTCAAAGCTTCACTTAGAAATAAATGAGGAGTAATGACTTCTCATGAACTTTCCCTAATTTGTAGCCAGTTAATTTCCTCCTCCTAGTGAAAGTCTGTTGTATGCCACACATCCTGCTTCAGGCTGTCACAGAGATGGGGAAACTGTGATTCCTTTCTTCCTATTACATACTTCAAAACCAGGAAATACATCCGTTCTGAATTTTTTAAGAATAAAACAAATATTAAAGACATTAGCAGAATGCTGGAAGAAAATTCCCAAGACTATAATTGCACACATGGGGAAAGAAACATTTAAAAATATATTAACAAATACAATGCTTTCAAATTTTTCAGGAAACAGTGATAGAATTAACACCATAAACAACTGAACAACATTCCAGAAAAAAAAAATAGTCAGCAATTCAGAATGGAAAGAAAGAGTTGGCACAAGGAAAATACACCCAAAATTAAGTTTTCCATTGCAGACTGCATGAAGGCAAGAATACTGTAGTCCCAAAGGAGACCTGACCCTATTCTCCCTCTTCCATCCTTCCCTTGGCTGGTGGGAGAGTTCCTCATTAATACACAATTCCACAAAAGGTCTTTAAAGGTCCTGCAATTTAAAAGTAGTTTCTAGAAATTATCTTGTAATTAGGACAGTTCATTAACTAGCCTGATATGTATAACTTCTTCGTAGTTACTCACACAAAAAAATAGTAAAAGTTCTTCACAAGCCCATTGAGAAAAACCGGAACAACTTGGAATTTAAGACCCATGGCCTCAGCATGGGAAGCTTGGCAAGAGAAGGCATAACAGTGATTCACACTTCAGCTTCTCACTTCCCGTTACAGAGCCTCTCACTGGGAAGACTCCCAAAGCATTTTACAAGCAAACTATCAGTACCAACCCGCTTCATCATTGAAACATGGTCCTTTGCGTCAAGTCAGAAGCTTCTCAGCAATACAGGGGAACAGAAGTTCAGCAGAAGAAGGAAGACGACTACAGCACCACACAGATGAGACTCAAAGGAGAGTTCAGGGGGGCAGCACTCCCCTCCTCACACTGGGACTGGCCCCATCAGATAAGATTTGTGCAGGAAAACTGCTGCTGGCAGCTTCAAGCAATCTTTTATTGGCAAGTGGTCATAACTACAAGTGGAGAGGCTCCACACAGAGCCACCCTCAGCATCCTACTGGGTTCTGGAGCCTGAGGTGATTACATGGAACAGCCTCTCACTGAACTGACCATACCTCTCAAGAAACCAGTGTACACACTCCTCTAAAGGATAGATTACTACAACCATGCTTTACTTCACACACTATGGCACAGATTCTGCAAGGGAAGGACAGACACTTACCCTGACATGTTATAAAATTAGCTTCCTCCTACACAAAGAGCTAAAGCAATTTATATTCTACATCTAGAGTTACAACACACACATCAAAATTCAAAAAGTGAACTAAATGGTTGAGAACAACCCTCCCAGCAGACATTATTCAGGACCACACACCTGTTTGTGCTAGAAGAAGCCTTCAGAGTTAGGTTAAGCCTCCTGCTGAAAGCAGAGTCAGTTTGGATCAGTTTGCTCAGGGCTTTATCCAGTTGGATCTGAAAACCTCAAGGGGTGGAAATGGCACAGTCTCCCTGGGCTTGCTAAGCTCTCAAGTAATGCATGACATTCCTTGGCCCAGGAGAGATTTCTTGCCCTCCCTGCTCTCCTTCATTAAGTACAGAGGCCTGTGAGATCTCATTGATGAAAACTGAAGTTCACAAGGCACAAGTACCTCAGCCTTACCTGTGCCCATTGCTACCCACTGAGCAGCAGATCCACACTTTCCTCATTCAACCTTTTCCTATAAGTGGTAGAAACTCTTCTGCAGCCCTTTTTACCACTTGTACACACCATCACCAGCTGAGCTTTTGTAACCCCAGCCCTTGGACAATGTTTTCTCTTTTACTGCTTTCTCCTTTGTGCATTGGAGTTCTATCATGTGATTCCTGCTCAGCCGCTCTGGTCTTCCAATACATCCTTTTGTTTTCTAAGGACTACTCCTGCACTTTGAAGGGATTGTCCTTCAACACCTGTCTAGTTTTCATGAACTCTTATGTGTTTTAAAGCTTCAGTGTTTTCTGGTACCAGTTGCTTGAATAAGCTGAATCCTGCCTTCCAGAAGCCCAGAGTCTGTCACTTTGCTTCCTTATGTTTCTCATGCCCCTAATGACCTTGAACTCCTCTATTTCATGGGGCTGCAGCCAAGGCTGCCATTATCACTCTCTCAATCACATCTGCCTACTTTGTGAATAGCAGATGCAATCAGATATCATATCTATTTGACCCCTCCAAGGCCTGTATCAAGAAGTGAAATCTGATATCCTCAAAAAAAGCCCTGCTAATTTGTATACAACCATATTACTCTTCCAGCAGATGTCAAAGACTTTCAAGTCACTCAGAGGAACCACAAGGTTGTGAGACAGAGACTTCCTCAAATTTTCTAAAGACTTGGTTCTGTTTCCTTCTCACCATCAGGTGATCTGTAAAAAACTCCCAGCATGATACCCCTATGACACGTCATGACCCACAAGCTGCCTACCTGCCTGTCATCTGTTCCATAGAACTCCATACATTCAAGCTGCTCCTTCACTTGCAGTGAAACTCCCTCAATCTTCCCTTTGCTCCCTGTTCTCAAGAACCTGCGTCTGTTCTCCAAAACACCACAGTCCTGCATGCTGTCCCATCCCATTTCCATAACTGGCAGTGTCACAGCTGTCACCACACATGCAATGCTTGCTTCCCAGGCTGCATGTGTTTCTGCAGGTGACACTTCCCTTTCTTACACAAACACTCTTCTTATCAGGCTCATCATCTGGCTGGACAGTGTGCTTTTGCTCCATGGTGTCAGGTGGGAACATAGCACTGAGTGATCCCAAGAGCCCTGTTGTACTACAGACAGGGCACACAACATTCCCTGCCCCAAAGAGTTGGCAAAACAGGCTAGGAAGGGGAAAGGCATGATCACCTCTGCTCCATAAGGGGACACAGAAGAACAGGGGATCAAGACAAACAGGAAGTTTATAGCAGTGGGCCTTAACCACAAACTGCTCTTTCTGCCTCTGGCATAACTGTCTAACAATTTGTGACCGCACAAGGTGTCTGGGAGCAGGCTGAGGAGCATTTATAATCCCACTTTCTTAATGAGCTTTGCTCTATCTGCTTTAGCTCCCTCTGGTCAGCCATTAAATATTCAGTTCTGACTGTAGTCTTTGGAGACAAAGAAGTGACAGAACAGCTACAGGGCACATCATATACTTCAGGCCTCAGCTTTGTTCCTAGGAAGCACTCCATAAAGAGGACATTCCTCCTGATCACTGTAGGGCAAGAGGTGTGGGAAAACCACTGGCACACCACCCACTGCAGTGGCTCGTATTTTTAAGAGCTTTTGACATGCACTCACTTAAACAGCTGCAGTGGGTTAGGCTTTAATATCTCTCCCACCCTCCCCGTCCTTTTTTGCCTGTTACCACTTGCCAGACCAGCAAGCCAAGCCCCAGAAGCAGCTGCAAGTGTCCATCAACACCAGTTGCACTTCAAGACACTGCATACTGAAGCAGCTCAGATGTATTCCCAAGCCCTGGTCTCTGCAGTGATCTAGGAGAGGGGTATAACAACCAGCAGCACCTAGCAGCTTCTAAATCAGCATTAATTGGCTGGTATTCCCAGGCACAATACTATCACTCAAGGCACTGTGTCAGCTTGGGGCAGGATAACAACTCCACTGCAGAGAAAAGCAAGAAAATATTATGCTTAACTGTTGATTCTCTTAACAGCTCTTACTGTATACAGTCAACAACCATTTAGGAAGTCACTTCCACTAGTACATTAAAAAAAAAACCCACACTAAATTCTGCAATACATTTCCCAATTTTAGTGTGTATGTTGACATTGCTACCTTATTAAGCACATCTGAAAAATGTTCTTTCACTGGCTACAAAAGTCTAGAGTATACAAAAAAAATCACTTATTACTATTTTAATTTAACACAGGAATGCATCAAACCAACATTCACTCTGCTACAACTAAATACATGCAATTACTTGTTAGAAAAAAAAATGCTTAGCTGAGAAGCACAAATACTGAAATGCACTCTTCACATAGTGGTCACTGATGTCACTGCTGACTAGGGTTAAGTTCTTGTTCAGACACTTGATTTCTGGAATGTTGTGAGTTTTGGGTTTTTTTAAAACCAAGCTTGTCTACATCACTTTAAAACAGACTTGCTCCCCAATTTTCTGAGTTGGTACTACTTAATGTGGGGGAAATTATAAACTGAAGAGGAAACTGTTGTATGGTTGTTTTAGCAATTAACGTTTACCTTAAAACAATCCTAGATAAAAATTCAAAAAAAAAAAAAAAAAAAAAAAAAAAAAAACAAAAAAAAAAACACTGCATTTGAGTTAATATACAGAAACCCAAGTGGACAAACCAGTTGTGACTACATATCTGAACACAGACTGACACCCCTATGGCTAATTGAAGAACTGTGACTATCACTTCTTTTGACATTGCAATGGAATGAACTCTTACAGCTGAGATTCTTGCTTTGATACCACACTGCACATTGCACAAATTGTGCAATAAGGACATTCCAACTTTGCATTATTTTTTATTATAGAAGGTCTAGTGTGTTCCTCTAGAAATCACAATAATTATTCAAAAGTATTCAAATGACCTGTAACAGAAAAGTTAATTTTTTTCTTACCTAATCACATAGTTTTATATTAAAAGCTTGGCTATTCCTTTGCTAATGATGCAATATCTTTATCTAAACCAAGATTAACAGAAAATTGATTTGTTATTGAAGGAAATGGACTACTAACTTCTGCAAACTAAAAGCCTCAAACAATAAAACCCCAGTGTCTTACTCATCTGCTCTGTATTTACATCATAAACAACATAAACACACATAAGCTGATTTCAGGACTGTGATTAAATTTGACCAGCAAGGTCATATTCATGCTGTTCTAGTCTAAGGAAAGAAATTCTAGATCTCTGCTACTATAAGGATGACAAAGTTTTTATCAAGTTTTAAGAGTTCCTGAGAAAGTACCATTTGCCCAGATTTCTGTGGGTGAAACTCCCAAATCTTGCTCAATTAAAAGTAAGGGCTTCTGGTGCTTTCAAGTACATGACAGCTTGGAGCTGCAGGTACATCAACCTGTCCAAGCCTTTTCCCTCTTGTTCCATTGATTTTTCATTCCTGTGACCCTGAACCTATTCATACTCCAACACCGTAGTTACCTCAAATGGAGGAAAAAGAAAAAAAAACAAAAAACAACAAACCCTAACCTACACACCACAGCACCTAACAAGATATTTGAAGAAAGAATAAAACCAGAGAAGAGCTGTCAACCATCCTATATTCCAAAATTAAAGGTATGGGAGGGTGGAGGAGATGGGGAAGCAATGGAAAAAATCCTGCACAAACAAAACAAAAACAAAGGAAGAAATAACCAATTAAAAAACAAAACAAAAGAAAAACACATGCACGCACAGCCCACCAAACACTGCCAGCTGCTGCTCTGCAGAGGAAGGGCAGAGGGAAGGAGGAGCCTTTGATACTCTACTCCACCCTCAGATTTCTGGATGCTATTGTGCAGCTGCTGGATGTCACATCTGGTAGCAATATACTAACACACACCACCCAGCTTTATCTCTCCTTGTTAGCAAGCACACCCAACCCATCATGAAAATATCAACAGAACAGCAAGAGATCTGTGTCCACGTGGAAAGGAACTGGCACAAGAGAAGCCACACTGATAAAAACAGAGGAAACATTTGGAAAACCAAGCCCAAAAATCAACCTCCCCCTCAATCTAAGCCACATATATTGCATCCATCACATCAGTATGAAACCTTGAACCTTATTTGATTACAGTTCCTGGCAACGCTAACAATGTCCTGGCAACAATTATAGGTCTCTCCTGTCTCCAACTCGCTAGGAAATGAGGTGCCATTGGAGTTGCTATTGTGTGGGACAGCATGAAAACAGCAGAAGCTCCAGTGTACATGTGAATACTGACAAAGTAGGAAGTCCCACAGAGAGCATGTCAGTAGGTGCAGCATATGCTCCACTTTCTCCCAGACTAGCTCAAGAATCCCACTCTTAGACTTCAGGGATTTTCAGATGTTTGGCTCTAAATACATTCATGGGCCACACAGGTAGTCCTTGGAAAATGCAGCTATCACCACAGAAGGCAACAAGAGTCAACAAATGAATTGTTCATACTCCTCACAGCAGCATAGCAAAGAGAAACAAATCTGGGACTGAAAAATAAAAGCTGCACAATGGACCATCCTCAGAGCCCCTTATCTGTTATATTTAATTTTAAGATTCTGGAAAGGCAATAGGCTTTTCCCATAATACCACACAAATGCAATTGCTGTGATTGGGCATAGACTAAACCCAGTCTTACAACCTAAAATATTTTCAAAGTGAAGAGAAAAAGTGCTCAAAGACACTTATCACCTGAATCTCTATCTTTTTTAGGAACACAAGAAAAATATATATCTCAATTTTTTTATTATTTTAATATCTCTACAGCATTTTATTTTGTCGAGACAACTGATAGTAGGAAGGAAGAAGTTTTATGCCTATCTCTATCTCAAGTTACATCAGGTCTCTAAAATTCCACTAATAGCATTACTTAAACTAAGGACAAGTTTTTATCAAAATTAAAGGCCATGTGCTTCCTTTCTCACTCTCCAGACATTAATTGATCTCAGAAGACAGAATATAAAACTTAAGTCCATAAAGTAATTTTTTCATCATCTTAAAACTCTGCCAGGAGAGACTTATGGAGGCCAAAAGAGGAAACATCAACAGATTCTACAGGCAATTTTATATTTAACTATCATATTTAAAACCACACACAACCTTTTTTTTTTCAACTGCTGTTACTTTAGAAAAAATAATAACCACCTGTTCACATGCAGGCAGTGTAATCAACACATACTATCACCTTATTCCATTGGCTGAAATTGTCTAAGTTGTCATTATAGCCTCAGATAAAATTTTTGATGGAGACTGACTCTCCTTATGAGTGAGATTAAATGTTACCCAGTATTTCATTAGGCTATTAGCATCATCTCTTTTGATAACCACATATACAGAACATTTGCCAGAAACTGAAAACAAAATTAGATTGTATATTTTTCCCTTCTAGAAAACCTATTCAAATGCCAGAGGAACCTTAGAGGTCTTAACATTTTTAGGAGGAGGGCTACCTATTTAAATTGCTTTGCAGACCTAACAACCACAAACACCTATCAGAAGACCAAACTAACTTGGGCTAAGCAAAGTGTTTCTTAAAGACCTTCAAGAATGCTGCAATCTTTAAACTCCCAAAAGTCTACTCAGAAGCTTAGTGCACCATGAGAACAACTGCCTACAAATCATGTAGAGACTATTAAATAAATAAATAAATAATGTAGTTTCTTCCCAAAATCAGAATGCTAAGGCTTCCTGCCAACACATGGGCATTGCATTTCAGTGTGCCAAGATGCAATATTTACAGTCTTCCAGAAGTAGAAGAAACTTATGTCATTAACTTCTTATTAGTGCAATATATTGATTTACTACAGTTCCTATTTTGCTTCTATCAAAGACACCTACCTCTACAAGCCAATGCAGTTATGTACTATACTATACATAACTATACAGTTATGTACTATACATGAGGAAGGTTTTTGCCCCTTCAGCAGATCTCTCTCAGAAGGGAGGCTTTGGGTACAAACAGCTATTTTACTCCAAGCACAGAAATGTGAGTAATATACTTGCCAAGGCATAAAAGAATATTTGACTAAATATTTGCTGCTTGATGAAAGAAGAGAAATAAGAATTATGCTTCCAAGGATAACATTTGTCATAAAGCCAAAGCAAAGCCAGTAAGGCCAGTGCTGCATCTCAGCAGGCTTGTTCCCTCTCCTCTAACCATGACCAGCTGCATTTGACAACCAAAATACTTACTGCAGTATCACTAGAGTAGTTATATTAGCAGGATTACATCAGGAGATAGGCATCATAATAATGCAGGTTATTTTTTACCCCTCTCCCCACAGCTATAACTGTCCTCTAATTTTAACAGCTAACACTGAAAGCAATTAGAGGTTTGCAAAGGCAGTCTAGCAAACAAATGCAAAATTAAATTAGAGCACGTTAAGAAATCAGTCAGTTGTAGAACAAGCAAGCACCAAGACAAAGCATTCAATACCCAGGAAGACATTCAGTAGAAGTATCCTAAACCCCATGCATTGCACAACAGACACTTAGTAATGCTCAACACTGGAAGCCCTGAAGTGCTAATATTTTTCCTTGGACACATTTTAACTACTCTAGAGTCCTACAGACCTGATGGTTTTGGACCTGTTAAAATTTCTCAATTCTCAACTCAAGTACCAGTCAGTGCAACTCTGTGATGAGACTACAGACAGAAAAGGACATGCACACTACAGCAGTTGGCTTGGAAAAGACTGACAAGTTATAAAAGCAAGAACAAGATGTCTCATCTGAGCATGGTCTCTTTGACAGAGTAACAAGCACAAAGAGAGCCCTCGATGAATGCCACTATCACTGATTCTTTCAAGAAGCTGAACGGAAACTACAGCAATGCAACTGACAGGAGTGATCTTCAAATGAGTTAAAAGATACCTGCCCTGCATGCATCCTATCCCTGCACACAGTCAGACACCATAGAATCATAAAATGGTTTGGGTTGGAAGGGATCTTAAAGATCATCCAACATCACTACCATAGGCAGGGACATCTTTAATAAGACCAGGTTGCTCAGTCTCATCCACAGCTTCTTTGGGCAACATATTTCAGTGTTTCTCCACCTCCACAGTAATGAATTTTTTCCTAATATCTAATCTCTTACAATTCAAACTCTCTTACAGTTTGAATCTATTCCTCTTTGTCCTGTTGCTACCTACTCCTGTAAAGTCCCTTTCCATCTCTTTTGTAGGCTCCCTTCAGGTACTGAAAAGCTGAAATTACTGCAAATGCTCCAAAGTCCTCTCTTCTCCAGGTTGAACAATCCCAATCCTCTCAGCCTTTCCTTGTACAAGAAGTGTTCCATCCCTCTGATCATCTTGGTGGCTTCCTCTGGACTTGCTCCAACAGGTCCATGTCCTTCCATTGCTGGGGACCCCAGAGCTGGATGCAGCACTGCAGGTGAGGTCTCACCAGAGCAGAAAGGCTGAATCCCCTCCTTCACCCTGTTGGTCACACTTATTTTGATGCAAGTGCACACTGCCAGGTCACCTCCAGTCTCTCACTCACCAGTAGCCCCAAAAATCTTTGAAAACACAATCTCCCAGCACTGGCCTGTACTGCCTCTTACAAAGCCACTTTAGCTTTCATGAGATGGGTTTCATGCGTTACTTTGCTTCACTCAACAGTGTTGAGCAGTGCTGCTGATGACAGTCAATCACCTGTACCCAAAGCTGAGTGTAATGACAAGGATGGAGGTGCACTCCTTTCCCTTAGCTCCAAAATACTTTGTCAGTCCCAAGGTACAGTGGGGAGCAGGGTGATTGAACAGAGTTTCCTGGACCTCTGGAAAAGGAAGCATAGGCCTTCATCCACATCTCCAAGAGCCAAGGCAAAGCCTGCCCAGGACTGCCACTAACACAGACAGGCATATGAAATAATTCAAGCAGCACCACCAACCTGGATCAGCATTAATTCTTCTGTTTCAGAAGAACACTTTTTCCCAAGACACTGACACACTCATCTCTCTCAAGTAACAAAGCTTCATTAACTTAAAAAAGGCTGAGCATGTAGGGCATAAATTAAGCCAGAACAGGGCTAAACTACACCCACAGACCAAGAAAGATATACTTAACTAAATCTTTGTCGTAGTATGAAAATTATGGCAAAAATTAGATGCTGGAACAATAGACTCAGGTTTATTCCCTCCAAAAGAGAAAAAATTACACTCATGACATTAAAAAGGCAGTGCCATCACTATCTGCATTCCAAATCACTAGTCTAAGGATTATAAAACAAGTCTTTCACTTTGATACAACTTTGATACAAGTTCTCAACATGAGACATAATTCCGATCTTTGAAAGGCTAATGAATTTGGGCAAGAGGGAGGGGAAATGGTTTGTGTACATGATGTTCACTTTAAAACCTTTATTTTACTTTGCAAAGTGGAAAAAAAAAAAAAAGCATTTGCATGAAATTATAGCTGGTTGATTTTTATGTATTTTCACATATAAGTTCTTGGTATTTTGTTCTTAAACAAAAGATATATAATCCATGGGGAGTGGAACAGAATTTATGTCTGAGATACTGAACATGCAGAAACTACTGCTATTTTTTCAGGCCTCTGCATGATTAATCTCTTTCACTGCTTTCTTGACAGTTACTTGCATTTGCCCCCTGATGCATTAGCATAGGACGACTCTTTGAGATTGTTCTAATGTGGCTAATCCCAAATGAGGGGTTGTGACCCCCAGGCAGGATCACAGCAGTTATGACTGGGGTCATAAGCCCAACAGGAGTACACTTGTTTATAATGGTATCTGGACTCACAAAACCAACATAAAGCAAAGCTCATAACCGGAAGGCTTTGAAAGAGCTGATGTAAGAATGCACTGAAGGCAGGCTTTGCGTGACAGTCTTACCTGATACCAAAGCAAGAGAAATGCTAACTATGCTTAAGTGGTTATTAATAATGAATATTTGGTGTTTTATCTGCATTACTGTAGCAGCTATGGTGTTAAATTTTAAAATACTCAATTCAGTAATGAACTTTAAATAGTCAAAAGTAAAACACATTATATCCACCATCACAGAAGAGAAGCCAGCTGGCAACTGCCAAAATTCACTGAGAGGGGTTCCAGAAACCTCACAATCCAGTAATGCCAAATAAAAAGAAGTCTTGTTTAATTTAAATATTGTTGCTCAAAGCCAAAGGAGTATTCCAAGTGAGGCACTGTTACAACTTGACAAAAATCTCCATAAAGTCCAGAAAAAAAAAACCAAAACTTTTCCAGAGAGTTCATTCAAGCTAGAGAAGAAATTTCAATTTTTATTACTCCTCTCACTCTATTTCTAGGCCACTCAAGCAGCCTCCTGGCTACTCCTACGTTATCTCATCACTCTGCCCACTGGAAGGGGGTGAGCAACACAGTTGATATTAAGGGCTCAGCATTTGGCACATAGCATGTTTCAGGAGTTTTATTTCAGATCAGCTCCACTACGTCCCCTTGATGGAACAGGGTCTGAGAGGTGAAGTGCTGAAAGTACTCTGGATACAAATCTTTTGACTTGGTGTTATCTGAAATTAATTCAAATTGGGCTGTCAGGCTTTCCTCACAACACAGACCAACTCTCAGTGCCCTGACTTACTCCAAAACTGAGCTCCTGTACCAAACTAAAATGTTAACACGGCAATGAACAGCTGTAACTTGTGACTTCAACTGCAAAGCATTGCACCCTTTGGATCACTATGGGATGAATGAAAGATACTGTGATGAACTGAAAAAATGACACCTACTTTAGCCAAACAAGAAGGAAAACTCAGTAACTCAACTAAAATGGAATACATAAATCCAGATCCTTTCTCCACTCCTTCCCTTAAACAGTCCTGGGAATTACTTTCCTCCTATGGAAAATACACTTCATACTAATATCCACAAGCATATGAAAAGTGTGGGTTGCTAGAAAATGGAAAGAAAAGCCTATGCCTTCTGTCACACATTCTTAAATAAAATATGTTCACACTTAGAATTTAAAGATGCTAAAAAAAGGTTGGTAAAAGCATGAGCAAACTATTGGGAGCTGGTCTAATTTTCACTCTGCCTGCAAATTCCTCATTTAGGAGCAACAGCCTACGCAATACTTTTTGCTTTGGGGCTGAGAAGAATAAATTACTATTTTTTTCTTAACTACAAATCACATATTACGGGCTATATATTAATTTTTACAAATCATAAGTACCCCTCATTGTGCAACATGGCTACAGGAAAATTTAACAAACAAAAAATTGAGCAGCTTCTTTTGGGACCTCCGCAAAGATGATTGCCAATGCTCAAACTCAAATTTTCAAATAGGATTGACAAACTTCCTCTTATTGTCACAGTCAACTAAGCATACTGATCTGATACCAGGTGTATCAGATCCATTAGCCAATTACTTTTCCCTGAATGTAACGTATTTTAAAATATCAGTAATATAAAAATTGTCAAGATATAGTGTACCTGAAGAGGAAGAAGAGTCTAACTCTGGTGCCTGCATCCAAACTCAATATGCACAGGCACATAATATGCATTCAGACTCACAATCAAAAAAGACCACAAAATCAAACAAAAAGTCAAAGTTACTCATTCAAATTTAGGGTGACATATGCAAATTTGGAATCACCCTACTTCTATTTCCAAGGTAGAAAATCCCAATTTGCACACTGCACTCAGAGTTGCAGAGGCAACTTTAAAACAACAGATAACAGCGAACTAATAAAGTTGCACTTGCAGGGCTGCAGGTATGGAATCTGAAGCAATCAGCTGAACTATGAGCTGCCTTAACCATCTCATTCATTAAAATTCACCATGTTCCAAAGCATTTTTCAAAGTCTGTACAACTGTCAAAACACAATTTACCTTTCTCTGACTTGCCAAAGTACGTAGGTTTCCCCTGCTAATTTATACAAAACAGTGAACTGTCAATATGAAAGGCTGCAAAACACCACAGTTAAGATATGGAAACACCATCAAATATTTGGAAATTAAAGATGTATCTTGTCCTACATTGAAACTTGTGTGCCAACAGTTTGGCAAAAGAGAATAGGAAAAAAAAAAAAAAAAAAAAAAAAAAAGCATGTTTGGGAAAAAAAAAGTCATGTGTGGATGTGTGGAGGCCTTTGTACCACAGGTCCAGCCTACCACAGGAATGAGAGTCTACATTATCTATTGAGCATAACTATTATTTTTCAATAAATATAGTTTTGCACTGACTGAATTAGAAAGGGCGTCAAAGGGATTTTAAAGGTAGAAATTATAATGAGAAATGGAATATGTAAGAATTCAGAGTCATTAACACTGGTGATGTTCTTGGTCCAGAAATCAAGAGCAGAGGTAGGAAACAAGCTGAATAAAGCACAGTTAAGTCTCAAAGCATAAAACAAATGCCCCCCATAAAATTTCTGCCCAGCAAGTGCAAAATTTACTTTCAAGATGTGCCTAGTGTACATTAAAAAAAAAAAAAAAAAAAAAAAAAAACACCTATGATCCTAAAAGACAGAAGTCTTAATGAACTCATCCTAAGAGAAAAAGAGATGAAAGAGAGCTGAAGACTTAGTGTCCCCACTTATGACCTATATTATACAAAGGTATGGGCCCATCCACACCCTCACATGAGGCTGATGGTTTTCTTAGTTCAGAAACTTAGCACTTTAAATTGACACCTCATATTGCCTCCTCCTTGCTCACATAGCCTCTCTTCCTGCCCCATTACCTTGACATTTTAGCTCATGATCTCTAATAAATATGCAGAAGTAAAAAAGTGTTTCATGCCACATGGAAATTTTGTTATCATACTTCTAGAAGAAAAAGATGAAGTTCTCATTTTATAGCAATCATTCCAGTAGTTAAGTCTTTTAAAAACGGGTCAAGAAACAAGCTGAGTATCAACAAGCAAAGCAATGGCATAATCAACATAACATTATTCTGTATGCCATTTGTTCTTCTCCTTGTGCTACATAGATACACAGCTTTATTTACCTACTAATGTTGATGATCAACTGATCATCATTAAAGCTGTAGTTGTATTACATGTAAAGAAATATATGTAAAGATTTTTTGAAAATTTTGAATATATGTAAAGAATTTTGTGAAGGGGAATTTTCAGTTGAACAAACAGCCACGGCTTAAAACATCTCCATTGTGCAGTTCCTCATTCTGCAGGCCTTTCTCAACATGTAATTAGAATACACATTGGGTAACAAGTGTCCTGAAGGCAATTACTATTTGCCCTGAAGCAAATAGTAATTATTGGAATAGTACAGTCTCCTTCACCTTATAGAATCATAGAATATTCTGAGCTAGAAGGGACCCAGCAGGATCATCAAGTCCAACTCCTGGCCCTGCACAGGACACCCCAAGAATTACATCATGTGCCTGAGAGCATTGTCCAAAAGCTTCTTGAACTCTATTAGGCTTTGTGGTCTGAACACTTCCCTGGGAAGCCTGTTCCAGTGCCCAACCACCCTCTGGGTGAAGAACCTTCTGCTGATATCCAACCCAAACCTCCCCTGACTCAACTTCATGCTCTTTCTTTCCTCAAGCCCTATCTCTGGTCATCAGAGAGAAGAGATCAGTGTCTGCCCTTTCTCTTCCCCTCAGAAGGAAGTTGTAGCTGCAATGAGGTTTCCCCTCAGTCTACTCCTCTCCAGGCTGAACAGACCAAGTGACCTCTGCCGCTCCTCACATGGCTTCCCCTCAAGGGCCTCAACCATCCACATGGCCCTCCTTTGGAAACTCTCTAAAAGATTAATGTCTTTTTTATGTTGTGTTTATACAGGTGATGTTTTCTCATCACCACCCCCAAAATTCTCTTACTCTATTTTTAAAGATAAAATCACAAAAGCACTGTTCCACAGAACACTGACTGTCTGTTATCCCCTAACACTATGAAGAACACTGCTGCTGGTGAAGAACTGGAACTATTGTTGAGTTCCTGTGAAACAAAGACTTCTCCCACCTCCTTAAGAACACAGTTAACAAATCCCTTTGAAGGTATATACATATCACCACCAAATATGATCTGATGGTATTTTCAAATGAAAGTTGTATAACTGTATGTCATCCACTCAGATGACCAAGTGCAGAACAGATAGACAAAAAACTAGTAATTTAGTCTGTTTCTGGTTTAAAACAGAAGTTTAACAGTGTCATAAATATCCATAACACAAGGCTTACAGCAGCAACTGCGTAAGACATAAAACCTGTGCTGCTCCTGCTACCCTGCAAACTTCTGCCAGCTCTCCCTGCCCCTTAAACTGAGACACTCTCCTCCTGAAGCTGCAGAAAAAGAGCGCAGCACTGGAAACTCAAAAGACAAGGGACTGCAAATCCCATGGCTTCTCCAAGTCAGAGAAAGTGAACAGTTAAGAAATAAGTCTTGTCAGTCCATCCTGATATGTACAGCAGGTACAGCTGGCTTGGCAGGACAGCCACCCTGGAAACCGGGAAACTGGCATCCACAGCTTAAGAAGTGGCAAAGCTTTATGCTTGGTTGCAGATTTTTGAGCACACTGCTTCACGAGAAGTTATTTTCTGGGCTTTGTAACAAAAAAAAAGATACTGAAACAAGCAAAAAAAACCCATATAGCAGAAAGTTAAAATAAGTGCTAATTCTGATTATGTTTTTGCATTGCTCATTGTGTGCTGGTTGTTTGTGGGACAGGGACGGGGATGGAATCATTGTCTTGCACAGAAGTGTTTGTGAGTGGAGTATGGCATTTGCAAGAGACTAGGCTCTGCAACAAGCCCCTCTGCACTAACACAAAACAGCCCCTTTCTGGCAAGCTCCAAAACAGTTACAAATGCAGCAACAACACTTAACACTATAAACTCTGTGGGGGCAAGAATTACCCTAAAGTTTGCAAAGTTCTAGCAAAACTGCATCTGTGCCCATGACAAAGACTCCCAATGCCTACAAGATCACAAAAAGTTTGGGTGAACCAATTTAAAGAATGTAAGTCCACAAACAGAGCATTTCCATAGAAGTAAACCTGAATACATGCAGTGCTAAAATTAAGCATATAAATTAAGATCAAGGCCTGACTCATTTTGTCCAGAACAGTTCAGTTATCACGGTCTTAAGGTCGCATAAAACACAGAAACAAACCTGGAACTCATATCAGTTTCTTGCATTGTTGTGGATCACCACCTCTCACCACTTAAGAGTGAAAACTATACTTTCACTTATACTGGAAACTCTACCTTGTGATTAAACCAAGATTAAAAGGAGGGTGCAATATCACTAACACATCTTCTCTGCACATATTCTCCATGTATAAACAAGTACTTTAGACGTGTTTTAAAAATTCAGGAAACAGCTTATGCTAAATGTGACATCAGCTAAAGAGTTTTATTTAGCTGGAAAATGCTTTGTGACAGAAAATCAGTTTTAGTCAATTTAACTGGTAATGGACAATTTAAGCAAGACTTATTAACAGTGTAAGGACTTCCACATCGTGAAGTGCTCATCTTGTGATGTTGTATTAGACATCATGGGAAAATGATCCCGATATGCAATTGTGATAAGAGCATTAGCTAGATGCAGACTAAGTTATCTATTGTATTTCATACACTTCTGAAAACAGCTTGTCTTTTCTGGCCATTCAATCTGTTTCTGCAATTGCCTAGATTTTATTTCATGTTTTTATTCAGTTTCATTTTTCTAAGTTATTTGGCAAGCACAACTCAATATCCTATATACTGAGGGCACCTTCTTAATAATATTAAGCATATTTCTGCTTTTTTTTGAGAAAGCCAATGAAAAAGTCTTCCCTAAATTGTCCACATGATTCAGACTGGTTTAACAGATGTCTTTGTTCCAGCCAGAGCAAGGTTAATATTTGCAGTATTCAGGAGGGAAGATGGTTAGGACGTGGAGGTTATTCTATATCACCTCATGTCAGTGCCAAGGGTGGGTGGGAGAGAGGGAGGCAGTCTCTTATAGCAAGGAGGGCTCCTTCTAGTTGAGTAACCTTGGCAGAAGGAGTTGTGGGATGACCCTTCCGAGCCAGAGGGAGCAGTCACAGTGGCATGGCTGCTGTCAGGTCAAGTCTGGCTTGGGGAGCATTATGCCTGTGAATCATTCTCTCTCTTTGGTACACTTTTGTTATTCATATTATTGCTGTTACTCTTCCTTTCCTCATCTCATTGCTGTTTCCATTAAACTGTTCTTTTCTCAATCTTTTGTGCCTCCAATTCTTTACCTTTTGTGCCTCCAATTCTCCTCTCCAACCTGTCATAGAGGATGGGGGAAGGGGAAGAAGGAGCAAGCAGTGCATGGTTTTAGTGGGAACATTAAATTGGGGAATACCATTCCTAAAACATGAAAACAGATTATTAGTGTGAATTTGAGAACAGTTTTAGAAAAAAACAAGTTCTTTTACAGCCATTAAGTGAATGCTAATCAGTCATATTCACTGTATTTAAAGTGGGTTTTGGTGTTTTCTGGAGTTATTTTTCTATTCTTATGCTATGACAGTGTTTGTGACACTGAATCATTTCTGATTCATTTACAGCAAGAAATACAGTAACAATGTTCAAAGTATTCTAAAAAAGAAAAACAAAATATAAAAAATCCTTGGGAAACAGAAGGGAAACTACAGTCCAAATAGCAAGACACACATGCCACCAAGTCCACCAGACACTCCACTGACTGAAAAAAGGAGGAAGTTTCAGCTTTAGAAATGAAGAGTAGCGGTATCACCTTAGATGTATTGAAAGCTCCCGGAATATACCAGCATTTCAAAAATCAAGTTTTATAAACCAATCTGTTTAGATTTTATCTGATTAAAAAGAAACAAATGAGGAGTTGTACAAAAGCAGAAATAAAGTGAAAACACATTACAGACTTGGGGTAAATAAAGCTAAGTTTGTGTATCTGAAAAAAACAGCAGAATTTCTAGAAATACACTGCAGTAAAATACTAAGATAGAAGTGACTGTAATAACATTATATAAATTACCATAATCAACTGGAGCGGAAAAAAAAAAAAAAAAAAAAAAAAAAAAAAAAACACCAAAAAAAAAAAACCAAAAAAAAAAAAACAAGGAAACCCAAACTCATGCTTTAAAATCCTTGAAAATTAATGAAGGGTAAAAAAGGTCCCTGATCAGTCAGTTACAAGCAATTTACCCATGTTGGAATCACCACCTTTTCGGCAACCTGCAGCAGCAGGAAAATGCACAATTACAACTTTTGCTTCTCTCCACACATACAGGCACAAAAATATTGTTATGGGCATTCTGTTTGAGAAGACAGACATGTAAATTAAAAATAAATCTCTCCTGGAAATAACACACTGATGATGCAAGTTTGAATCCCCAGGTACTGTCTCAAAATCATGAAATATTCTTGCAGTCTGGTTGCTTTTATATTGGCTATTTGAAGAGATTATTTATGAGAACTTGCACTGCTCATTTTTGTCTCTGGCAAAAAGGTGAGAAGCTTACATAAGCAAGACATTAAATAAATATACACCGACTCCTACACACATTCAAGCAACATTAAGGCTACTGAAGGGATTGAATAAATCACTAACAAATAGCAAAAGACAGAGTTTTCTGTGGCAAGTTTGAGCCCCAAAATGAATATTCAGCCTGTGGCACCTCACCCTCTTCCTTCCAGAGGAAAATTCAACTGGACATAACATTCATGAGGTAATTCCTATATGCACATCCATATAAGCACAGAGATGCTCTCACTTTGGTAGTGACATAGACCACCAGAAAAACCACATGATGGTATGTGGAATCCATGGGATTATTTTTGGAATAAAGGTCTTACCATTTAGACTCTACTTCTGAAGCAGATGAATTCAATTGTCTTTCACTATATATAAAAATCAATTCATGATACAAAAGGATATTTCAAATGCCCTTCAGTGCCTTCAGAAGGAGCAAAGTTAGGATGACATGTCTTTTAGTGATTGGTAATTTCTGAAAAACTATCACAATCTTGGTTGACTTCTAGTCTGACTAGGTAGGGAAAAAAATTGTGTAAAGAATCAATAAAAGCATTTCAACCACAGATGACATGATGAGTAGAAAACCACATGACATCCTATTCAGCGCATTACTACACAAGAACATCTTATAGCAACAAGAAAAATTTCAAGCTTTGTTTTGGAGGCAGCACAGTAAACAAAGATATACCTGGGCACTATATTCTCATGCTTATGCTTTTTATCTTTGTGCCCTATAGATCTAAAATTCAATGCATTCTGCCATAATAGTAGAAGTTGAACAGAAATGCCTACAGGAAGCAAGGGAAACATCTCCAGGCAGTCTTTGTCAAGGCTTGGAGAGAAGGGCCATGTGAAAATCTTTCATTTCTCTTCCTTGTACAACATTTCTTGTTCTTCCTGTAGTTAAACTCACAGGTGAGGGCCACCATCACCTTCAGGACAAGAGCAGCAATTCTCAGCTAATAAGCAAAGCATGCTTGTGCAGGCACCAAAAAAAAAAAAAAAGAAATCGTAACAAAAAAAAAAAAAAAAAAAGCAAGCAAAGCAAGATGAATACTGCCAGAGAAATGACCTGAGCTGCAATAAACGCTTGTGGGGGAGGGGGAGTACTTGCCACAGCATCACTGTCTTGCTTCTGCTACAACAGCATCATCTAGCTGATCTCACCACCAAGCTGAATTGAACAAACAGAACAGGAAGTATAAAGGAAAAAAATAGACAAGATATGATTTATTATGTACTATACAAGAACCACCAGTTTAACAGTCTGCATTTCAGTACATCCTGACAGAGAGGGGGAAAAAAATCAATATTTATTTTAAAAGCAATGATTCTTACAAGAAAAAGAAAAGAAAAAGGTAACTAAAAACCCAGCTGCACTTGCTGCTCAATTAAAAACCAAATGAAAGCACAGTTTGGGAGAAGTAATATTAAGGCACTGATAGATCTGAGAAAGTTATAAGTTTGTTGCTAACAGATTAAGTTAATACAGACCATCTTTTGAATGCTATGAGAACAGCACATGTGTCCCACTCTAATGAGTGGCAAGACTCATAAATCATGAACAGCAAATCATGAGCTCCAAGGGAGGTCTACCTCTTCATCTGTGACAATTAATGTGTCACCCTCACAGCAACCCAGAGGCAAATTCCTTATGCTATTTTTTATGCATGTATTGTCTTAAAACATATCTCTTCCAAAATTACACTTGACATTTCTTTAATGGACTGACTTGCACTCCAGCCAACCAGCATCATAGATGTACAGACATCAGACACAATAAAGATCTTATAAAATTCATCCAATGTTCTATTCCCCCCTCCCAATGTACAGGGACAAAAGGCATTGAAGTATATCTTTCTTTACTTATTACCAGTAAGAGTTATACAGGGAGATAGTCTTCTCAAGGTTTGTCATTAATTTTTCATTATTAAAAGCAGTGTAAAATAGTCTATGGTTGTGACCTATATTCACAAAACAAGGGAACATAAATGTAAATAAGGAATAACAAGGGAACAACAAAATGTAAATACCCATTCCACAGTATGCAGAAAAATCAAAAGGCTTACCTTAGGGTAAGCTTATACTATGCCTAATTTTTAGCTTAGTCCCTGATAAAGGCTGATAAAGATCACAGCCTGCATCATCTGCCTAGCGCTTTAAACTTGCTTCAGTGAAATTTTCTTTAATACCTTTGCACAGTGCTCATGTGCAAATAGACCTCGACTTGTGCTGTTTCCTGGGGTTTTTTCTCTCTAACTTTCATCATATATTTTGTGCCATCTGCAGACAAACAGCACTATTCACATAAGTTGTCTTACTAAAAAAATCAGTTGGATCATTCAGCAGACAAAGCCTGAAAGCTTGTCTCTCCCTATAAACAAGGGGAGAGGAAGAGGTTTATAGTAGTAAATGAGGGCTTTGACAAGGAAGCTGCAGCAGTTTTCTGCCAGGGGGTAGGACACCATCCTCTCCCATCCTATTCCTGCCCAAGGACTGCCATCTGTATAGCTGAGACAGCAGAAGAGAACAACTGCCCTTGCCACCCTCACCACTGTTCAGCCTCGACGTATTCATTTAAACCGTAATGCTACAAGCTAGGACAGAAAATAATTGCCTGGATTTTATATTAATTCACCTTACAGGAGATTTACACCATTTTTAAAGTAACAGAACATGAATTCAACTTTGTTTATTTAGTACCACACTTTAAAAGCTGGCAATCTAATTTTTTTTTGCCCTACAATTTACACTCATAAATGAGCACATGGCAGTAGGCATGCTACCGAAAAAAATTAGTTTTCTTTCTGTAGGTATTATTCTCCAAAGTGGGAGATAAAAATAAGTCAAGAACTCTTTAACATCTGGGGTTTGCAACATTAGTATGTGTTGCTGAGAGGTGAGGCTTTATAAAGCCTTACCTATTGGTAACAGGTATCTCTGTCATCCATCCAAGCGGTGAGAGCGGGTGAGCATCTACAGGGAAGCACTGAATGGGTCTTGGACCTGTGAGCTCTGGGAGCCAGCACGCCCCTCCTCTTCAGATGCTGTTAGAGGTCAGGAATGAAGATTAAGCAAGGAATTCACAACCTGGTTCTGGTGTCCTACCCAAAGGTTTCAAAACTCCAGCTCTCTCACGGCAGACATAATTTTACTGCCTCAGTGACAACAACAGGCAGTGAGCATAAATGAAAAAAAAAAAAAAATCTGTGATAAAGAGCTAGAAGATCTCCAGCTATCACACAAATTATTTAGGACTTTAAATCAATATTTGAGATATATCCAGAAATTCTGAATCATAGTGGTAAAAAAAAAGCAAAACCCCAACTTTTAAAGACAGGGAAAGATGGAAAAGTGTCTCTTGCTAGGTTTCAATATCCCAGTACTATTTGTAATGTTAGAGGAAATTAACAAGAGCATCTCTTCTTGCTTCAGCTCTGTGGCTGTTTCTTTCACTACAGTGACTCTGGAAGTGACTGACACCATAAGCATGTGAATACCACACTACAGCACAACCAGTGCCTACATGCTGGGACCTGAAAGACTTTGGCACCAATCAGAAGAAGATGAGAAAGTGAGATTTGCATTTGCATGTCAGAGGCTGCTATCACATCTCTGGGGGATGGTCAAACACTTTTCCAAATCCCTACAAGACTACTCAGACCTCAAACCATGCAAATCTGGCACTCACTGGAGAGGAGACAGCTGCCCTGCAGAGACTGCAAGCCCAGGAGGATAGATATTTGCCATTGAAAGCCAGGCCTATTTTTCACATCCCCTGCTACTCTAGCAGCAAGCCACCTGGCACCAGCTGGCCAGGCACTCTCAAGCAGCACAGAAAAAATATAATTTCACCAAATTGCCTGCTGCCTCCAGTCCCCTGCCTGACATGTGCGTCCTTGTTGCATAGGTAGAGTAACATTCATAGGGTTCCTAAAAGCTTCCTATTACAGTCTAAAAGGGAAAAAAAAAAGTAACAGAAAGCCCTGGTGAGGGTCCTGTAGAGCAGATGCAAGCTGAAGAAACAGAAGAGATCATTATGACTTTTATTTCTTCAAACTTACACTGGAGAACTCTAGTGGGCTACACAAAATTAATGAGGACCTGTATTAAACATGTAGCCGCTCCCTCTATATAATGAGTACGTGGGCATTAAAAACCCCTGCTGCTCTTCTCAAAGCAGATGGGGTAATGCTCAGCAGCCCTGGCTTTGAATGCATCTGGTAGCCTACTGTCATCTTTCACAAAGCTCCTTCTCAGTCTCCAGGCAGGGGCTGCTGGTGTGGGACACAATGCAAGGCTCCACATAACCACTGCAGAATGGAACTCTAACACACTTCAAACCTCAGCAGCATAAATAGGCTTCCTCATGCTACCTTGCAACAGGAAAACACAAAATATACCTTGGACTGGATTTGCAGAGAATTCTTGAAAAAGCTTGCTCAAAGAAATTATGTGATATGAACCATGTACTTGCAAATACACCAGAAATCAGCACAACAAACAGGAGTCATGACCAGAAAAGCCTGGCTTTCACTGAAATGCTTTCTTCACCACTGGTGAAAAAATTATCACCAAAAGAGTACCAGAGGACTGTTCTGAGAATGTGTAACTTCACAATGAATATTTTGTGTGACTCTCTCCATTCTGGCTTATAGCTTTTCTATATGTTAACTAGTTATTAAACAAATAATAGCTAAAAATTAAATTTATTGTTAAATTAAATTGTTCAACAATAACTAATATTAAATAAAATTTTAAATTATTCTTCTTATATCATTGAAACTACAGAAATACGGCAGTTAAGAACTCTGCACCGGAGACATTTACAAAGCCACGCACGTTAATGAATACCCAGGGACTCTTCATTACACGAATCGGGGGACAATGGAGTAACGGTTGGAGCAAGTGCAGATGTACAGCTCCATTCATATGCATATGTACGGGTCCAGGCAATCCCAGGCCGGCAAGGGGGATCCTTTGTCCACCCTTGCCCACCCTTTGGGAGGCGAAGGGCTGTAGCAATGCAGCACAGTGACTCCTATGGAGAGGCAATCAATGGCATTAAAGCACAGCCATAAGGTTTGGGCCAGGCGCCTGTGCAAGACCCGGACACGCTGGGTACATGTGCAAGGGGTGAGAAATAACTCCTAAAACTTCGGATGCAAATGGCAGGGAGCAAGGGGGTCAGGCAGTTGCAATGCTCCGAGAGCCACACGAGAGCCAAAGGGTGTGTTTGTAGGTCGTGGTGGCAGCGCACAGGGATGGAAATGCAGCCACGGTGAGATAGAAGCACAGCATTTCAAAATGGCAGTCTCATCCCCGCACAGCTTGACACGAAAAGCGGCAGCAGTGCTCGTTTACACTTCAATTTAAATGCATCCAAAATCAGAAGCATTTGTCACCAGGCTCCCACCCTCACAAACAGCCCTCTCAGACAAAAATAGCAAGTGACCACTGTGAGGGCACAGCGGGACACACCATGCAGGAAAGGCTGTCAAAGGTGCCGGTTCAACTAGCAAAAGACTTAGAACAGAGCATTTTATTCCCATCCTGCCTTGAGATAGCACTACTCTGCAAGTGCGAGGAAGTAAAAATGGTTTTTAACATTTAAACTGTAATTTTAACTCAGTTGCATTCCTTTAAAACACCAATTTCAGCACAGTGCTCTGTAAAAAAAAATTGTTCAGACTAGGATCCAAATCCATACCACAAATGCTTCCTATATAACTAAAATAGCATTAATCAAACATTTACAAATCCTTAAAAGAAAACATAATGGCTTTAGGGGACCAATGCAATGAAAAAAAACCCTTTTTAATAAATGTGTTGCCCTCAATTTGCATTTGCATGACACTTCTGGCTCCAAAATCTCTAAAACGCAATACAGTCTATCATTCGCCTAGCCATTATCAATCTGGAATATGTAATATGTGCTTTAATTTCATGCCACCCAACATT